>NW_015170357.1:214090-221192 GCF_001447785.1 Gekko japonicus | reverse complement strand
CCCTCCGAGGGCCCCCCGTGCCCCGCCTGCCTCAGAGTCGCGGGTGGGCCGCTCTCCAGGCCTTGCCTCTGTAGCCACGCATGCAGAGGTTTTGGCTGTAGTGGGCATGGCCAACTCTGAAGCCAGCCTGAACTCCGTTCCTGTCAATATTGCTTGTTTTGCTCTCTTGTCTTTCTGAGCAGTAGCCCAGGTAAAAATATGTACTTACATCCTTTAGAAGGAAGGAAAGCTTGTGCAGATTTCCAGTGTAATTCTAATTAGGCTTCTTAGGGTAACCACTGCATCTTTTGGAAGTCTCGTCCTCGAAACAAACAAACAAACCCTCTGTAGTGGGCGTGGCCAACTCTGAAGCCAGCCTGAACTCCGTTCCTGTGCGTTCCTGTCCAAAAATAGCCCTGTCCGTCACTATCGCTTGTTTTGCTCTCTTGTCTTTAGAACTTGAAGGAAGGAAAGTTTGTGCAGATTTCCAGTGTAATTGTAATTAGGCTTCTTAGGGTAACCACTGCATCTTTTGGAAGTCTCGTCCTCGAAACAAACAAACAAACCCTGAAGAGAAATTCATAATGGCTTGCTTACAAAAGGGGGACAAACTGTGTCAATTGCACATAAGGAACTATGGAGAAGATGAAGGAGAGTTGGATTTATACACCCCACCTTTCATTCAGAGTCTCAGAGTGGCTTGCAGTCTCCTTCCCTTCCTCTCCCCACAACAGACACCCTGTGAGGTAGGTGGGGCTGAGAGAGCTCTGAGAGAACTATGTCTGACCCAGGGGGTCACCCGGGTGGCTTCATGTGGAGGAGTGGGGAATCAAACCTAGTTCTCCAGATTAGAGTCTGCTGCCCTTAACTGCTACACCAAACTTAACCGCTACACCAAACTGGCGATCAAATCTGTTAGAGATACATCCTACAGCCATCTTTTAGGATCAGTTTATACACATAGGGCCGTCAGATACGCAATATATTTTTTCCAGAACTGCAGCCATCAGTCAATTCATGGGTTAAATGACCATGATCAGGCAACACATTTTTAAAACATTCTAAGTAATATAATATACGTACTTATAAAAATGCAGATAGCCGGTCCTTTCTTTCTTAGAAGAAGTATTGCCACCTCTTGTACTCATGCAGTTGGGAATGCCTCTTTTGAGATGATGCATACATGCATTGTGCAAAAATGAAGTATGCCTTTGTCTTTGAAACTATTCGTTCATTCATATGCAAATGTGTGCAGATTAAATTAAGCTAATTCATTTATTAAAACTCATATGCTTAATTCTTTGATTGGATGACAGCCCTAGTATTTAAGAAACAATGGCTGGGCTTTTTTCCTATGCTTGTTGAAGTGACTCAGACCTCATTTTGATAGAAGATCATTAAAGTATTGAATACTGACTGAAGTTTTCCATTATGAACAACATCTCTTTTGGCTTCCATGTAGATGCCATTTCTTCTGACAATAGTTAATATATTTCCAGTTAACCCAGAGTCTTCATATGCCTTCTCTGTCTTTGAGATATCTTAACAAAATGGCCAGTGGATTTTTGGAAATAGATATTCTGTGTATTTTATAATTAATCATTTTTTTCTTCTTAAAAGGTCTTAACTCTCAAGCACAGTGAATTTGTTCTGTAGGGCATTTTCCCAGTAGTTAACACCTATTCCCATGTGTATTTGGAAGTAAGTCCTACTGATTTCAGTAGGAATTGAGGGGCGTAGATGCAGGATGAAATCCTAAACTAGGGATCCCTAATGTGGCACCCATGGTTGCTACAACACCCGCCAGTGTGTTTCTGAGTGCCTACTCACTTCTTCCCAAAGCAGTTCTCCTCCAAGAAAGCTCTAATCCTGTTTTTTCTCAACCTGTTTGAAGCAGAAGTGGCTTCAGATGAGTCCAGGAGGCATACCCTTTTTGTCTGCAGTGAACTCCCTTTTGGAAACAGCTACCTCCATCATGGTAGCAGAATCATAGAAACTCAACATTCTATCTATCTATCATCTATCTATCTATCATCTATCATCTATCTATCTATCTATCTATCTATCTATCTATCTATCTATCTATCTATCTATCTATCTATCTATCCTTGGATTTATATCCCGCCCTACCCCGAAGGCTCAGGGCGGCTGACAAGGGCACAATGTGCCAAGATTATAATAATAAAAACGCAAGTATAAAACAGTAAAATACAATAACAAATTTACAATACAAATTTAAACAAAGATGGGTCGATCTTAAACCCAACGGTAGCTTCCTGAAATCTATCATCCACTTCATGCCAGGGGCGCCTCGCCCCCCCAGTGGGATCCAGACAATCGTGGTGATAGTACGACGGTGCATAGAAGGCAATGGTGGAATAGTAGTGGCGGCGGCTCCCTTTTGTGCCCCTTTGGCCACCATTTTACGGTTTACTTTGCCTCCACCGCCATTGGCAGTGATTTTGGCGGTGTCCACTGGTGATGGAATGTGCTGATAAGGTGCAGCTAACTTTCAGTGACCCAATTGGGTTTTCAAGGCAAGAGATACTCAGAGGTGGTGTGCCATGGCTTGCCTCTGTGTAGCAACCCTGGACGTCCTTGGCGGTCTCTCATCCAAGTACTAACCAGGGCCGACCCTGCTTAGCTTCCAGGATTTAATGAGATTGGGCTACTCTGGCCCATCAAGGTCAAGGGCAGTGTCCACTACCTGTTCTCAAAATCCAAAAGTGCCCAAAGGCTCAGCAAGTTTGGGAATCCCTATCCTGGGCAATTTTCTTGAAAATGAGGGACTGCTGACATGTGGTATACAAACTTGTGTAGGGCCCTAGGAGGGAAGTACCTGGTGGTAAGGAGATAAAAGCAAGGCAAACGTTAAGCGCCCCAACCTCTGTGCTGCTTCTCTGCTTCAAATTCCCATCAGCTGAAACGGATTAATCTCGCGTGCATTGTCTACCGCACGTACTTTGCCTTTGTTGTGTTCTGTTGAAATTGAAAGAATTAGGTTTCCTGTCAGTAATGTTCACACCCATAAGGCTAGTGTTACAAATATGAGTCTGCCTGGAATATTTTAAAGTTGCCATCCTCCAGGTGGAGCCTGGAGATCTCTTAGAATAACCTCTTTTCTCCAGTCTACAGGGATGGGTTCCCCTGGAGAGCTTCAGAGGGTAAACTCTGTGGCATCACATCTCTGCTGAGCTCCACCCCCAAATATCTAGGGATTTCCCAAACAGGGAGTTGGCATCTGTAACTCTGACACTGTCTGCACTTTATGAACTTTCCTTCAGATTTGACTTGATTGTGTCCAAAGGGCATTATGACCTATTACAGGGCTATTTTGGGGCAGGAACACACAGGAACGGAGTTCCGGCTGGCTCCCAAGTTGGCCACGCCCAGCAGGAACTCATCAGCATAATAGGCCACACCCAACAGCAGAAACTCATTAGGATTGGCTACATTAGGGGTGTGGGGCCTAACATGCAAAGGAGTTCCTGCTACAAAAAAAGGCCCTGGGTTTTGACAAGAAACAAGGTAAACAGAATAAGGAGCAAAAGGTGGGTGTGGCTGGATGACAACACTTCTGGTGACATGGGGGTGTGGCCTAATATGCTAATGAGCTGTGCTGTCATGGGTGTGGCCTACTATGCTAATGAGTTTCTGCTGTTGGGTGTGGCCTGTTATGCTAATGAGTTCCTGCTGGGCTTTTTCTACAAAAAAAGCCCTGCCTATGCACATTGACTATCTGTTAAACTAATACCAATTTTATCAAGCTGCCATATATTATACCGATTTTATCAAGGTGCCTTATGCTGAATAGACTGCCTGCAGCTCTCCAGTAGGGGAGCTTCTCAGTGTTTGATAGCTGAGATTCGTGTCAGATGTTGACTGGGACTTAAGCCTGGGATCATCTGCATACAAAGTGTGCACTTTAGCCCTGGTTTTCTCTCCAGTGGTTTAGTCAAGGCTGGACTTTGAGGTGCTTGTCTAAGGCTGTGGTTCATGGGCTTGGTGTGCAGGGAAGACAAGGCTGTAGTTTTGCATACTGATTGCCCTCTAAAGGCCATTAAGGTTGGTGTCTAAAATAACCTAATTGCACCATGGTGTCTCTCTTTACCTCACATTTCCTTAAAACCTTGATATAAGATTGTTTTCCAGTTAAAAGAGAGTATAGTCCAGTTTTCCAGTTAAAAGAGAGTATAGTCCAGTTTTCCAGTTAAAAGAGAGTATAGTCCAACTGCGAAAGTTGGACTATAAGGAAGGCCGAGCACCGAAGAATAGATTATTTTGAATTATGGTGCTGGAGAAGACTCTTGAGAGTCCCCTGGACTGCAAGGCGATCAAATCAGTCAGTCCTAAAAGGAATCCACCTGGTCTGTTCCCTGGAAGGCCAGATAATGAAACTGAAGCTCAAATACTTTGGCCACCAAATGAGAAGGGAGCACTCACTGGAGAAGACCCTGATGCTGGGAAAGATTGAAGGTCAAAGAAGAAGGGGACAGCAAAGGATGAGATGGTTGGACAGTGGTATCGAGGCAATGAACATGAAATTAAGCAAACTCCAGAGCACGATGGAAGACAGGAGGGCCTGGCATGATGTGGTCCATGGGGTTGCGAAGAGTCGGATTCGACTGTGCGACTGAACAACAACAACAGTACCCAGCAAAAGTTTAGCACTCCTTCAATGTTTGTTTGAAAAGGCAGGTGATCTCAAATGGGCTGTAAACAAAGGAGGGTAAAAGCCCATGAGATGTGTGAGAATCTACAATGTGGATGTAGACCTAAGAACACAGGTCTGTTTGCACTCACTCGTGTGGACTGGACAACATTTCTTTTCACCAGTATATCTGGAATGCTAGACGAGTGTCATGCATGCTTGTATAGCCATTTACCCTATCATTATTGCATGTTTTTATCCAGTAAAGAGCAAATATCTTGTCATTGCTTTCCTAGTAGTGCCCAAGCAGTCTCACTAGCAGCTAAGCTCAGAAATGGCTCCACTGGTTTAATTGATCAGTTTGAAGATCCAGTTCCATGGCTGTTGTGTCCATATCTCAGTGTGTGTCTTAGCCAGTTGCTTTGTAATCGTGCAGTCAGTTAGTTTTGTTCCTGCAATGCGTGTGACGAAATGTACACCACTTCAGTAGCATTTTCATATTCAAGAAGCTGCCCAACACAAACCAAAAGGCTCCAAACCTAAAACAGGTGCACTCATTAGGCAACGGCATGCATCTTCCCGGCTCTGCCTGCTTTCTATAATCATGAGTGAAAACTACAGCCCACTGGGGGGAATGTAAGGCAGAGTCCTTGATATGGGATCCAGGAACAATGGATTATTCCCACTGACTTCACAGAAAGGCTTCTGTACTTTCCATCTGCATTCCTAATGACTTGGGGGCAAGAGAGAGATTCCAGTTTCCACGTGCTCATCAGTGCTCCTTTCTCTTACCTACCTACCTCCAGCTCAGCTTTCTCCCCCTCCCTCTCTATTTATCTGACTACATTTGCCCATAACAAAGTCATTAACTACCTATTGCTACCCAAAATAATGAACCGTTGCTTTATTTGCATTAGGTAACTTATGGTAGAGCTCACAATTGACTGAGTACTTGAGTGATGGTATCTACCGTATTTACTAGAAAAGAAGATAACCCCATAAAAAGTTATATGCTGTTTTTCCCCCTTACTAGATATAACTTTAACTTGTAAGATGACCCCCTCTTAAGATGTATGATGACTCCCCCTTATCTTCTTTTTTGGATGGCATATCAGGCAAAAACCTAGTCTTGCACTGGAGTAAATACTGTATAGAATTTGGCATTCCTTACTTGGTGTATAACCTTCTCTTTCTTGGTTGTTCTGGTACGTGGCTTAAATGCCATAGAGAAATTGAGAGAAACATTCCATCCCACTCTAGTGCAACCAGTAGATGAAAGGGTGGGGTTTGTGCAAATAGACAAAGACTGATTCTCATATCCAGAAGCCACTGAGTGCGGGTTTAATCCCTAAGCAATGATAAGTCAACTTTAAAGTTAAGGGAACTACTGAATATGTAGCCTGCATGTCAATGTTCCCTGTAAGCTGCAGAGCCTTGTGAGCAAAAATGCTACTTTGTGAGCTACTGGCATTAAAGTTGTGAGCGGGCGATTTGACTAATACATAAATTAGTTTGCTCTGGAGCCATCCTTCCTGAGCAAACACAAAAATGTGTGAGCCGGAGGCTAAAAACCTGTGAGCTAGCTCACACTAACTCAGCTTAGAAGGAACACTGCTGCATGTGTATGTATAGGATTATGTGAGTGAATGTACAATAACTATAACATCTTTAGATCAATACATTAAAGCAGAAAACATATAGATATTTTACTTGTAGAAAGGACATTGATTTATTAAATATCTCACTCTGATCTTTGTGGGAAAAACCTTTATCCTGTATATGCATTTGTCGTCTGATTATAAAGATATTGATGCTTATAGCCCGCAGTGCTTTTTGGAGAATATCCATTTGACTATACACAGGGGGAGAATGCATTTTTAAAGCGCTATAGTCTATTTGTGTAAGAAATATTGGCAGAAAGTTTACACATTCATAAGCTATGCTATACACGCTCTGTTAGAGCCAGCACAGTTGTACAAAACTGAGCCGGGCAGAGCCAAAACTTTTTTTTTTTTAATTTGCAGAGAGGATCCGAGGGAGAGTCACTCCTTATCATTAGCTAAACATCTCTCCCTGTGGTCCACGCTTGCCTGCGACAGTGCTGCTGCCTCTTGTTAGTAGGAGAAGGCTTTAGAGTCCTTTCTCTGTCTATTCCTTCTTTTCTAAATCTATTTACCCACATCTTTGACCTGCTGTTCCTTCAATGAACATACATTTCATAAAAGATACGGTTTCCCCCACCTTCATTTTTATCCTTGTAACAGCCCCGTGAAGGTAGGTTAGGCTCAGGGGTCGTTTCGTAGGAAAAGAGCTAGGGGAACTCATTAGCATAACTCATTAGCATATGCCACACCCCCTGACATCACCGGAAGTGTGTCATAAGGCCACACCCCCTGACATCACCAGAAGTGTGTCATAAGGCCACACACCCCGCCCCCAACGGTCCCGGCCGCCACCGGCCTTGCAGCTCCA
>NW_015170357.1:204874-213954 GCF_001447785.1 Gekko japonicus | reverse complement strand
AAGAGTGTGCAGCTTATGGTTACTCACAGTGCCGTCCATTGAACTGAATGGACTTAGAAAGATGTAACTCTGCTCAGGACGGTACCGTCAGTGACTGTGATAGCAGATGGGCTTTTGACATCACCGCAGTGGCTCTCAAACGTTTTGGAAGGTCATGCCGTCTTCGAGGCATAACACTGAGAAGTGTGGTGTGTGTGCGTGTGTGTGTCTACATTTCACAAATGTGTACACAGATCTTTTCCCAGTCAGTGGCAACAGACAAGAATGGGATACATATGCAGGGCTTTCTTTTCTTTTCCTCGAATCCTGGTTGTCACGCTGTCAGTTTGCGGCAGCTGTGTGGGGAGTAAGGCCTGATCTGGACAGTCAACCCACATAGTTGTGAGGGCAAATCTCAGGCCTTTCTTCGCTTTAGGGCAGGGCTGGTTCAAGGTAGTTTGCCACCTCAGTTGAGGTCAAGGCTCCCTCTAAGCTGTGGAGTCCTGTGAGCAAGAATTCTACTTTGTGAGCTGCTGGCCTTAAAGTCGTGAGCGAGCGATTTGGCCACCACTGCATCAAATTAGTTTACTCTGGAGGCATCTTTCCTGATCTGAGCCAAAAATGTGTGAGCCAGAGGCTAAAGAACTGTGAGCTGGCCCACACTGACTCAGCTTAGAGGGAACCCTGGTTGAGGTGGAAGTAAACTTTAGTTTCTTGGGACATGGTTGTCTTTCGTTTTTAATTTGTTGAAATATATTTCCGTTCATGCCCTGATCTGGATAGCCCAGGCAAGCCCGATTTCATGAGATGTCGGAAGCTAAGGAGGGTGGGCTCTGGCAAGTACTTGGAAGGGAGACCTCCTTGGAATGCCAGCAGTCGGGAGGCGGGGGCAGGCTTGATTCAGCCACCCCTCTGAACATCCTCCAGGCCCCCAGTTGGGGTCAGTCACCAGAGGTCACCGTGACTTCCAGGTGCGCGCACACCGACACGCACACACATGCACATACGAGAATCTTTTTTTAAAAAAAACATTTAAATGTTCATCCGTTTCTTGAAAGGGATCATAGCTCCTGGGCAGAAGGCGTTTTAACTGACGTTACAATTGCTCTTCCTCCTTATAAACAAAAAAGAGTTCTGTGGGAACGCTAACAGATTCATCTTGGAGAAACAAATGTCGAATAAACGGCTTGTAAAATTAGAATTCAAAAACAGATGTAATTGTTTTAACTAGTGCTTAAACAAAAACTCACAGCTGTTGCAAAGTAGGGGTGCCAGCCTCCAGGTGGGGCCCGGGGTCCCCCGGAATCACGTCTCCTCTCCAGACTACAGAGATCTGTTCCATCGGAGAAAATGGATGCTTTCGAGGGTGGACTCCGTGGCATTGTAAGAACATAAGAACATAAGAGACGCCAGTGTTGGATCAGGCCAAAGGCCCATCCAGTCCAACACTCTGTGTCACACAGTGGCCAGAAATACCAGTGCCACCAGGAGGTCCACCAGTGGGGCCAGGACACTAGAAGCCCTCCAACTGTTGACCCCCCCAAGCCCCAAGAAGACAGAGCATCACTTGCCCCAGAGCCCCTATCTATACCTTATGGCTAATAGCCACTGATGGACCTCTGCTCCATATGCTTATCTAAGCCGTCCATGCTTGTAGCCGTCACCACTTCCTGTGGCAGTGAATTCCAAGTGTTAATCACTCTTTGGGTGAAGAAGTACTTCCTTTTATCCGTTCTAACCCGACCGCTCGGCAATTTCATGGAGTGCTCATGAGTTCTTGTATTGTGAGAAAGGGAGAAAAGTACCTCTTTCTCTACCTGCTCTATCCCATGCATAATCTTATAAACCTCAATCATGTCACCCCTCAGTCGTCGTTTCTCCAAGCTAAAGAGCCCTAAGCGCTTTAACCTTTCCTCATAGGGAAATTGTTCCAACCCTGTTTTATTGTAGCCCACTGAGGGTCCTGTCCTCCCCAGGCTTCATCCCCAAATCTCCAGGACTTTCCCAACTTGGATCTAACAACCCTCCTCTCCATCCCCCGCCAGTGGCCAGGAGGGACCTGGTAACCCTGTTGCAAAGTCATGTGCTTTTTTGTGTAGAAATGTCACAACTTGTACCACATTACATTTAATGACACTTTAAACCAACGTTGACAATGTCTCCCTCTGCATGTCCGTAGCTACCGCGGGGCCCATGGGGCCCGCCCCCCCTGTGGTTTTTACGGGCCCCTCCCCAATCCTCGGCTCCTCCCTCCCCCCCATCGCTGCCCTCAGCCCAGCAGCCAGTGACTCCGTGCTGCCTGCTGCTGCTCCTGGGTGCCTGCCTCCCTCATTCCCTGCCATGGCCAGCTGGGCTCCCGCAAGGAGGAGGAGGCGGAGGCACCCGCACCCTGCTCTCTCCTTGCCTCTAGAATGCCTCCACCGGCCCCCAGAAACATTCCCAAGGAAGAGACAAAGTGCACGCGGAAAAGCCAGGAGGGAAAGCAGCAGGCAGCAGAAACTGCAGAGGCTTGCTTTGGAGGGTCGAAAATCCTCCTGATCTTTCTTCGGGATCGCAACCAGGAAGGCAAAGCTTCCCTCCCGATCCCACCCACCCACCCACCTACCCTGGTCTCCAAAGAGCCAGCGGAGATCGGCCGGTCTGTTCAGCCAAGGTCAATTTCAGTGTCTGGTTCTGGTCAGTTTCACTTCTCTTGCTTCTCGGCCTGCGCTCGGAGGAGCGACGGGCGACGAAGTTTTCTCAGTTCCCGAAGGGAGACTGGGATACAAGATCCCCGGTAACCAAATGCGGTGCTGCTGGAGATCCCGACTGCGTCTGACGAAGAGGGCTCGAGGAGCAGTGCCATCAGCCATACACTAACGGAGTGCATTTTAGAATTAGAACTTTGGCACCCACTATTCAATTATATATAAGGAGAGATATCTGCCAATGGATAGTTCATTTCAGAAATCTTATGAAGCGGGCTGTAGCCATAACACATACTCAGCCATCAGTCTGTTACTATTTAATCTAGCACAAGTCTCCTTTTTTGATTTTGCCACAACCTACTAACATGGCTATCCCTCTAGAATTTTGTCTCTGGAATTCATTGCTTGTTTTGTGTCAAAAACTCATTAAGGCTTAGCCCAGGATTGAGTCCTACAATAAAAAGTATGTCCGAACATGTACTGAGTGCATTTCTTTCACCATTGAAAAACTTCAATCTTGTGCCACACTGTACATTTAATAGTCTAGGATTATGCTGCTTCTGGGCAAAGAGTCAGGCAGGATTTTCAAATACCAGGCGGGAGTCCCACAACTGCTTTCCACTGGGTTGGGGTGGGGGGAGTGCATCAACTTCTGTTTTTCTTTTCTTTTTTTTCTGTTTCCTTGCCAACTTCCAGACTCTTAAAAGCCAAAGCTGTATTTTTTTTTTAAAAAAGCAATTTACTAGAACAGGAGAAGACAACAATTTCATTTTTAAAATATTGGTTTTGATGCTTTATCAATAAATTAAACTTTGTGCAGTAGTTTTTTTGGGGGGAGACCTTTTCCCCCAGAGTCCTTCTCTCTTCTCATTTGCGTTCTTAGAAGCTTCTGTTGCAGCCGCTGGCTGACTTCCTCAGTTGGCACAAGGCTGGAGTTGAAAGTAGCCAATAGTAATTGCATCTAATTCACATTTAACATTGATGCTTTTGAGAGCAAAAGTTTGGCAGCCAATGCAATTTGAAATAATTTATTTTATGCCTGGTCTTCTTCTTCTTTTGCACGTCTCAGTAATTGATGTGACCAGCAGATATAAAGAGAGAGAAACACGGGTGTCATCGTAATCTTGACGGCTTCAAATTAGAGGGATACGAGCGCACACACGCGCACACACACACAGTTCTTGGGAAAGGTGCCTGTTTGTGAAGCTCTTGGCTTCAGTTTTAGTGAAAAAGGGAGTAGGAAAAATGAAGGATTTTTCCAAACTAGCTTCCAAGGGGGGCAACAATGAGGGAGGCAGATGAGCTTGCTCTTTTCAACCTGGCATCACATAGCCAGAAAAATGACCCTTCTGTTGTACAGCTCCATCCAATCCAGCCTTTGGTGGCTAAAAAGGCCAGAGGCAGGTACACTGAACCAGAAGATGTGTGCAACCTTTGCCACAGATTGATAACAAGTAGCAGGGGTCATTTCATAGAAAAAGAGGTGCAGGAGCTCATTAGCATAACTCATTTGCATATGCCACACACCCATGACACCACCAGAAGTGTGTCAGAAGGCAACACCCACCACTCAGGCTCCACTGGACTGTTTTGGATTGCTAGCTATTGGGGGGGGGGGAATGCACAGATCTGCCCTCGCAGAGGAGGGAGAGCTTGTACCTGAATAAACCTTGGCCTTAAAGGTGCCTTTTGACCCACTATCTCCCAGTGCACTGATATGGTGAAACCCTTGGGAAGGGAGAAACATAGACCCGGAGGCTCAAAGGAGTGGCCCGGGGTCGGCAAATTCATGACATGGTGTACTAAGAAAGGTATACTGAAGCAGATGAAAATTGGGGATTGGTGCTTTGCTCATAAGGCTAGCAGCTGCCTTTGCTGTTTACGGTTCTGCATGTTGTTGTTTTTAACTTGTTGTTACCACCCTGAGCCTAATAAAGTATGATAGATAAATAAATAAATAAAATAGGTGTTCTGTTGCAATGGAGGGATTTTCTATAATATCAGCTCTTGCTCTGATAATCTGAGCAGATTGGCCCATTCACTTTGTATTGTCTCAAGCTTGTTTTTCAAATCACAGTTTTCTATAGCCTATGGATTTAGCTGGATCTTAAAATAACTAAGATTAAAGTCAGGACAGGAATGCTGGTCAATTCCAAATTGTAAATTAGCTTGAAATATTATTTGGATAAGCATTACTAGATACTAATAATGTGAAGTAACTGAAAACTCTGGTATACAACCTCCAAAGAGAGAGAGAGAGAGAGAATGAAAGAGGTGGAAAGAGAGAGAGAGAGAAAGAAAGCAAATAGATGGGAGGGAGGGGGAAGGAAGAGAGGGAGGGAGAAAGTGGATGGTTTGGAAAGTGGACCCTATGGCGTTGTACCCCACTGAGGTCCCTGTCTCCTCCCCAGGCTCCATCTCCGAATCTCTAGGAGTTTCCCTGCCTGAACCTGGCCCCCCCATCCCCCACCAGTGACCAGGTCAGGGCCAGATTACACACACTGCAGCCCGAAGGCAGGAATGATGACCACCGTCTGAGAAGCTTCTCATTTTGGCACTCTTTGGTGGTGCTCTTTTCTAGTATCTAAGTATTTCCTGGTAGATTGAAGATGGGAGGCATCTAGTTTTATGCCCGAGCTTTTCATCTTTGGAATGGAACAAGGGAGGATAATTTCATAGGCACCCAACTAAAAAAAATAACTGTATTAATATTTTTAAAAACCATATATTTATCATCTGGATCATAAGCCTTTTAAAATTGTAAATGATTTAGTGAGTTTATTTTTATGGTATGGGGTTTTTTTTGATGCAAGCTGCTTTGGACAATATTTCTATTGTAAAAGCAGGATATAAATAGTCTTAATAAATCTTTGCGTATATTTAATTGTTCTCAGTTTTGGATGCCTTTTATGTTTGACTAAATTTGTAACCATTGTGAAAAAGAATTTTTCTCTTGCCAGTTTTAAAAACTTTCATTGCAATCAGTGGAAGAACTATTGGATGTCGCAGGAGTGTCATTTTGTCTTATGTTTTTTGGGGGGGAGTTTCCACCAGAGCTCTTGGCAGTGATGTACCAAGGGTGGGGCATGTGTGTGTGTGTGCGCGTGTGCGCTCTACCCCGGGTGCAGCTTGAGGAAGGTTCTTGAAGACAGCGTCATGCTGCCTCCAGCCAAATGTCTTTCTGTATATTTTTAAAATGCAGTTCTGGCTGCAGCCACTAGGGGCACAGGGAAGTCTGAGCATAGCAAAAAGCACTCTAGGATCTGCTAGACTTCCCTTTCTCCAAGACTGAAGCAACTTGCTTAACGGGCTGATGGTTGCTATAACAATTGCCAGCCTGCAGGTCATTTTTTCCAATACCCTAGCCTTTCTCTCTTCTTTTCCTTGCAGCCAGCTCAGCCAGATCGTGCAAAGCAGTAGTTAGGGTGCTGCAGCAAGATAAAACAACCTTTCCCTCTCTTAATTTCTCTCCCTCTTTTCCACACGTTTCTCATTAATTTCTGTCTCCCTTCACCTAATTTTTCTGCCCCCTCCCTTTTATTTTCCCTTCTTGGTCTCAGGACCTTCTCATCCATATCTTACTTGGTGACAGAATGTATTTAAGAGTAGTATATTAGCAAACATTTGTTAATATTATGAACAGAAGGCACTGGGTTTGCTGGTTACTGTTCACTGCATTGGTTCTGCTGGGCTTCCAACCCACCCCCCCGCTTGGACTGTGATTCTGTGCTTGACATCACCGGTACTGCTAGGTACTCTGTACATCGCGGTGGTTCTCCTGGGCTTGCAAAAATACCCCCACACCATACTGCTGATATTCTCTGATTTGACTTTAGTTCTTTAGGAAAAATGGAGGACGTTGGGGGGGGGGGTAATGTGTTTCTTAACATCCAGTCTGGTGAAACTTGCAATCACTATTTTGTGATGGTTTGGCTAGTGTTAGTAAAAGGCAGACTACTAGCTCTCAAAAATGCCTTGGTCATTCCTTGGGCTTCAAAATGGAGGACAGAAGCCCTCCCTAGTGCTTGCTCAGAACACAAGTGTTTTGGGTTGTTGTTGTTTTTTTTTGCTGTTAAGTGACAGCTGACTTATGGTGACCATGTAGGGTTTTCAAGGCAAGAGATGTTTGGAGGTGGTTTGCCATTGCCTGCCTCCACATAGGCCTTTGTTTAGCTTCTGAGATCTGATGAGATCAGGCTGTCTTGGGGCTATCCAGGTCAGGGCTACGCTGAAAGTAATGTGACTGGCCCAAGGTCACCCAGCAAGCTTCTATGGCGCTAGTGGGAATTCAGACCTGGACTTCCCAGATCCTAGTCTGACACTTTAAGCCCCACACCATGCTGGCTCTTGTGATAGAGTAGCGTGTTGGAATCTGTTTTTTTGTGTGTTTTTTTACTGGCATGACTTAGGGTTACCAAGTACCTACCACGAATTGGCAGGGGACACATAGTTCTTGGCGGGAACATTTCTGTGGGGAAACCACACACACTGCACTATACTGTCGCCCAGTCGTGACGTGGGCACGTAGCCAGGTGACACTCTAGCAATGGGGCTGAAAACTCGATGGTACCATTGAGTTTTCAGCTCCATTGCCAGAACGTCACCCAGCTACGTTCCCAGCATGCTGATGTCACGTCTGGGCGACAGCATAATGTAACGTGGGTGTGTTACAGGAAGGAATGTTCTGGCGTCGTCTCCTCCCCCCGCCGATTCGCAGTAGGTACTTGGTAACCCTAGCATGACTATATGTACAATGTTAAACAAAACAAAATTTCCACTCTCTGCCTTTCTTTTCTGGCCATTGAAACATATGTGTCTACATCACTGACCACGTGACCCAGAAGTGATGTCATAATTTCTGGGGTGTCAGGGCAACACTCTGGCATTTGGGTAAGAACTCTATGGTAACTTTGGCTTCTGCTATAGAGTTTTTGCCCAAATACCAGAATGTTGCCTCAACGACCCAGATGTGATCATGTCACTTCCAGGCCATGTGGGCAGTGATAGAGACATGTCGCTGCACACTGGATGGATCTCCCTCTTTTTCAGGGTAAGTCCCCCCGCCAGCCAGCTGAGCGGTGATGGTGGGGGGCAGGGCCTGGTAACCGGGGGCCTCCACTGGGGGGGGGGGTCTGGCAACTCTTTTGAGCCTTTTGTTCCTTTTAAAAATGATATACACAAAAGCTGTGTCTTCCTCCCCTGTCCCTCCCATAGGCTAGGGTTGCTAAACCTGTTTATTCCTGCGGCGGGGGGCTCCCCTCAAATGGCTGTGGCCCCGCCCCCAGCATGCCCGGTGTCATCACGTCACATCCGGGTGACGTGCACGCCGGGGTGGGGTTTCCCCCGGGGCCCGATTCCGTGGTGTCGGAAATCGGGCCTCCAAAGCAGGGGGAAATCCGCCCCCCGGGGGGATTTGGCAGCCCTACTTTTTTTTTCCTTTGTGGGCCAAATTAGAAATTGCTCGCAGATAAATGTCATTTTCTCCAAATAGATATATTTTTAAAGTGAAAAGCAGGAGCGAGGAATAATAGGGGAAGTACCCACCCTTTCACTGATTTGTGTCCCTTAGTTACCCTGCTCCCATCATAAAAGGAAAAGCAGCTTTGATCAGGAAGGCCCACAGGAAAAGGGTGAAGGACCCCTCCCTCTCCTACTCTTTCCTAGAACTTTCCAGTTCAGAAATATCGGTACAAAGTTACACATGTGGCCCTGAGAAAGGAACAGTAGCATAGACTTGCTTTTTAAAGTCTCACAGCTTTTTCCTCTTTCCATGCTGGTCTTTTCCTCTTTCCAGGGTGCCTTTGCCGAGAGAGTGGATGGAACCTACTTCAAAATTAAGGGGCTATTGGAAAGACCATAAGTGACATCCCCTGCATGAAATGGTTCAGTGTACTCTTACGGCCCAAACTTCTCAGAATTCTCTGACTATTTTATAGGGTTTTGGAAGAGCATGAGCAGTTGCACTGCACAAAAGAGAAAATAGGGGGCAACCCGGATTACATGCTCGCTCTAACCCTTTAAGATGCTCTGCAGTTAATAGATATCTGGAAGAGCAGAGATCTTCCAGTTCATGCTGGCCAGGTAGGAAGATTAGCAACCCAAAACTCTTGCACTGCTTCTTCTTTTTTGTTGTTACCTGTAATCAGGGGTCATTTCGTAGAAAAAGAGGTGCAGGAGCTCATTAGCATAACTCATCAGCATAACTTATTTGCATATGCCACACACCCCTGACATCACCTGAAGTGTGTCAGAAGGCAACACCCACCGCTCAGGCTCCACTGGACTGTTTTGGATTGCTAGCTATTGGGGGGGGGCAATGCAGATCTGTCCTCAAAGAGGAGGGAGAGCTTGTACCTGAATAAAACCTGGTCTTAAAGGTGCCACTGGACTGTTTTGGACCGGGGGGGCGGGGGT
>NW_015170357.1:203826-204768 GCF_001447785.1 Gekko japonicus | reverse complement strand
GAAGGTGGGCCGGGGGGGGGGGCTCTACAACTTACCTGGCTGCTTCTTGTTCCTCGTGGCCCGACTGAGGGCTGCTGGGAACAGGGGGCGGGGCTCATTGCATGTGTCCACCCCCTGGGCTCCTTACTGCCAGAGCTCCGCTCCTGCGCGCCTCCGCAGGAAATGACCCCTGCCTGAAATGATCATAAAACTTGAGCTCACCGGGTTGCCTTCAAGCAGATGGCTACTTTCACAGTAAGGAATGCAACAATCTATATGGAAGGTGAATCTGTGGCCATGTATTTGGCATGGCACGGTGAGGTCCTTAATATCTGCAGTGTGGCCCAACTTCCGTGGGTGTTGGTGATGGGTCTGACATCAGGTGTGACTTTTTGTTCTATAGGAAGCAGAGCCAAATAAAATACTAAGCAATGTGTTGGATATGGCTGAACATTTCCACTGGTAATCGTGAGGGTGATTCTTGCTGATTTCCCCCTCCCATTTCAGACCTCTAACTCCTCCCCACATGCTATTTCTGGGAATCTTCTATCCCCCAAGAATAGCATTTTGGGCTGCATTTGGGGGAGGAAGGCAAGAAGTTCCATGTTCCACAGATGGAAATCCTCTGTCAGTTATAATTTTTAGTGGGATCCGAGCTATGGTCCTTTTGGAAAAGTAAAGAGTAAAGGTAAAGGTTCCCTTGTTCGAAAGCCAGTCGAGTCCGACTCTAGGGTTGCGGTGCTCATCTCCGTTTCCAAGCCGAAGAGCCAGCACTGTTCGAAGATGTTTCCGTGGTCCTGTGGCCGGCATGACTAAACACCAAGGCGCACGGAACGCTGTTACCTTCCCACTGAAGTGGTCCCTATTGATCTACTTGCAATTTCTTGCTTTCGAACTGCTAGGTTGGCAGGAGCTGGGACCAGAGACGGGAGCTAACTCCGTCATGCGGCACACTCAGGTCTC
>NW_015170357.1:199599-203145 GCF_001447785.1 Gekko japonicus | reverse complement strand
AGGACGTCCTTCTTCACCCAAAGAGTGATTAACACTTGGAATTCACTGCCACAGGAAGTGGTGGGTGCTACAAGCATGGATGGCTTCAAAAGGGAATTAGATAAGCATATGGAGCAGAGGTCCATCAGTGGCTATTAGCCACAAGGTATAGCTAGGGGCTCTGGGGCAAGTGATGCTCTGTCTTCTTGGTGCTTGGGGGGGGGGTCAACAGGGGGGGGGCTTCTAATGTCCTGGCCCCACTGGTGGACCTCCTGATGGCACTGGTATTTCTGGCCACTGTGTGACACAGAGTGTTGGACTGGATGGGCCTTTGGCCTGATCCAACATTGGCGTCTCTTATGTTCTTATGTTCTTATGTTCTTATTATGCTGTCAAGGTTTGCCATCGCTTTCCTCCCAAGGAGCAGGCATCTTTTAATTTCATGGCTGCAGTCACCGTCTGCGGTGATCTTGGATCCCAGGAACGTGAAGTCTGTCACTGCTTCCATGACTTCCCCTTCTATTTGCCAAGGAGTGATGGGGCCGGATGCCATGATCTTAGACTGGGAAAAGGAAAATGACAGGACAGCGCTTTGGTGCTTAGGTAGGCAGATGGCACAAGCAGAGTTGATCTTGGCTCTTCATTACAGGGCCTTTTTGGTTTTATAAGGGAAAATATGCTTTGTGGCTACAGTTTCTTGATTGATAAAAAGGAAGTCCTCAGCATTATAGGTGCTCCTCGCCTCAAGTTCTTCTTTGCTTTTCATTGAAGGCTGATGAGCATCTTGCCATTTTGTTCCATGAGGCATACAGGATTGGTGAAAGGTCTCTAAATAACAAGAGCATTGCATACATTCGCAAAATCTGTTTTGGGATTTACAGAGTACTAAGACTGAGCTGTACCACCAGACTACTGTACCATCACAGATACTTTTACATTAGGGAACTCCGCTCAGCCACTATAACATTTATAACCACTTAGAACTGAGTTAGGGCGATCATCCTTATTCTTTAGATAACCACCCCCATCTTAGTGTGGCACTTCCAGGGAAGCAACTGTTGGTTGGCACACTAGAACTGGCCTGCTGATTGAACTAACGGTGTAATTTCCCCTCCCGCTGTGCAGCCAGATTCCATCTAGAGCGCATTGTTCAGAATTCCCTTTGACTGCCCCCCCAAATCTCAGGTCAGCTTCCCTTCTGTTTTACAGCTTGGCTTCTTGACTTTATATTCTTCTGTTTTCGCTTTTCTTCTGTTCAGTGTGCTGGGATAAGAAAAGTTGGCTGCGCAGCCAATCAACTGTTGCTATGGCTAAGAAACTCTTAATGTTTATTTCACAGCCCATCTGAAGGAAGAAGGATGTGTGTGTGACCTGAGATCTTTGCACAATTATGAGTTAGCTGCTCCTAGTTTTCAAGAAGACTTTAGCTGAAATACAGATTGGATTCATAATACCCTGAACACTTATTGTAGCATTTTAATGAAGACATGTCTTGTTTATGGTGTTTGAAAGAACGTGACATGTATTTTAGTTTTCATGGCACTGTTTCATGGCTACCTCTAGAATCACAAGGGGATTCACTTGTTGGCAAGTAGGGTTGGCAGGTCCCAAATGGCACCCGGCGGGGGATGAGGGGGACTTCCAGGGGAAAGAGTAGGGTCCAGTCTATGTTGTCAGTGTTGCACAGGAAGTAACATCATTGTGCCAGCGACTTCTGGGTGACACTCTGGTATTTGGGCAAAAACGTTATGGTAAAACGAGCTTCTGCCATGGAGTTTTTGCTGAAATACCAGAGTATTTCCATTTTTTCCATTTGGAAATACCAGAGTAGAAGTCACTGGCTTGGAAGTCGCTGGCTTGATAATGTAACTTCCTGTGAGATGCCGGCAACGTGGCCTGGTCCAGTATTTCTACTGGTAAGTCCTCTCCCTCTGGCCAGCTGATTGGTGGCTTGGGGGCAGAGCCTGGTTGCAGGGGACCCCCACCTCCACCAAGGGGTCTAGCAACCCTATTTGCAATTACCCCCTGCATCAAAATCTGTCTGCACATAGTTTACATGTTGATGAACTTGCCCTTTAGCCTAGGCTTCTCTCTGATGTGTTTACGTATCTTTGGATATGTAGGAACCTTTGTATGTAGGAATATTTTAAGACAAACAGGGCTGTTTTTGGGCAGGAACGCACAGGAACTGAGTTCTGGCTGGCTCCCAAGTTGGCCACGCCCAGCAGGAACTCATTAGCATAATAGGCCACACCCAACAGCAGAAACTCATTAGGATTGGCTACTTTAGGGGGGTGTGGCCTAACATGCAAAGAAGTTCCTGCTCCAAAAAAGCCCTGGGTTTTGACAACAAACAAGGTAAACAGAATAAGAAGCAAAAGGTGGGTGTGGCTGGATGAGCACACTTCTGGTAACATGGGGGTGCGGCCTAATGGGCTAATAAGCGGTGCTGTCAGGGGTGTGGCCTAATATGCTAATGAGTTTCTGATGTTTGGGTGTGGCCTATTATGCTAATGAGTTCCTGGTGGGCTTTTTCTACAAAAAGAGCCCTGAACAAGCGTCTTCCCTTGTGTGCATTCTGGAGGTGGGGTGATCCCACATAGAACTGTATCCTGTTTGAAGCAGTTCTTAGTTTGAGAGCGTGTTTGAAATGAACGGATAGTTGAGGACTTCAAGAATTTATCTACCAGGGGAGCAGTTGCACTTAATTCAGCAAAGCTGATCTGAGGCTGTTGGAAGACTCTGGCCTCTGTTTGGATACTGTCCCAGTGATTTCGTGGGGAGAGACCACTAATTGTTAGTGGCTGGAAGTTTAACTCTGTGCAGTGTGCCATGCCCGTGTTATAGAGTTACATTTCAGAGCAGAGACAAAGCATACAAGAATGCTTAGCATGGCATTAATGTAAAGAGCAGGGGGTTCATTCACTATAAAGACTTTCATTAAGAAGCTGTTCCTTGACATGGCCACGCACTTGTATTTGGTGAATCTGAAAGCCTGCATGTGTCAGCTATTTTTGAGTCTTCCCTTAAACCTCACATAATAATGCTAATGGTGTGTTCAGCTTGCTATTGTAAACTGAATGGTGATAAGAGTCTGTAAGACTCCTGGGGGCCTTACAGAAATAATTGGTAATGTTGGGGGGGAGGGGAGAAAGAGATATGATCTTGTAGTCTAGTTAGTATTGTATTTGGGCAGTGGGTCTAAATGGGGTGTTCTTATTTCAACATGTATGTTTGTGGCAGGAATTTATGTAGTCAAGAACCTACTTCATGACCTGTGTGAGATTGAGAAGATGATAGATACATATTCACAAGGGATGTTCACACAAGCTAAAGTATAGTGCATGAAAAAATGGCTAAATGTGAGAATGAAAGATAACAGGTATCAGGGGTCATTTCGTAGAAAAAGAGGTGCAGGAGCTCATAAGCATAACTCGTTAACATAACTCATTTGCGTATGCCACACCCCCTGGCATCACCGGAAGCGTGTCAGAAGGCAACACCCACCGCTCAGGCTCCACTGGACTGTTTTGGATTGCTAGCCATTGGGGGGGGGGGGGGAACGTG
>NW_015170357.1:148692-199572 GCF_001447785.1 Gekko japonicus | reverse complement strand
TACCTGAATAAACGGTGGTGTCCAGGGTGCCACTGGCCTGTTGTGGACCGGGGGGCTGGGGGGGCTCTGCAACTTACCTGGCTGCTTCTTGCTCTGACTGAGGGCTGCTGGGAGCAGGGGTGGGGCTTGTTGCATGTGCCCGCCCCCGGGGCCCTTTACTGCTGGAGCTCCGCTCCTGTGCGCTCCTGTAGGAAATGACCCCTGACAGGTATGCAGTTAACACATCCTTCTACCCAGACTGTGTAAATGCAACAGTATATAATATAAAGTCTCCAAGGCTACACAGCATTTTTTTTTTGTCTTTCAGCTGCTGTGGTATTTTTGGCTTTGTTTGTATGTCTATGTGTAAGCTATTCCAATGCATATATATTTTTATTTATGTTTCAAATTTATATTCCGCTGTCCCCGCAAATGGTCTCAGGGGAGATCACAACAATAATTAGGACATTTGGCATCACAAAATGTATTGGCTTCAAGAGGGAATTGGATATATGGAGCAGAGATCCATCAGTGGCTATTAGCCACAAGGTATAGATAGGAACTCTGGGGCAAGTGATGCTCTGTATTCTTGGTGCTTGGGGGGGGGACAACAGTGGGAGGGCTCCTAGTGTCCTGGTCCCACTGATGGACCTCCTGATGGCACCTGGTATTTATCAATGCTGGGAAAGATTGAAGGTCAAAGAAAATGAAGATGGCAAAGGATGAGATGGTTAGACAGTGTCATAGATGCAACAAACATGAAATTGAGCCAACTTCAGAGGACGGCGGAAGACAGGAAGGCCTGGTGTGATCTGGTCCATGGGGTCGCGAAGAGTCGGACTCGACTGTGCGACTGAACAACAAAAATAGATAGGAACTCTGGGGCAAGTGATGCTCTGTATTCTTGGTTAGTGAAACTGCTGAGCAGTCGGGTTAGAACAGATAAAAGTACTTCTTCACCCAGAGTGATTAACACATGGAATTCAATGCCACAGGAGATGGTGGTGGCTACAAGCATGAATGGCTTCAAGAGGGAATTAGATATATGGAGCAGAGATCCATCAGTGGCTATTAGCCACAAGGTATAAACTCTCAGGTTGGGGCAAGTGATGCTCTGTATTCTTGGTGATTGGGGGGGCAACAGTGGTCCTGGCCCCACTGCTGGACCTCCGGATGGCACCTGGTGTTTTTGGCCACTGTGTGACAGAGTGTTCGACCGGATGGGCCATTGGCCTGATCCAACATTAGCTTCTCTTATGTTCTTATAAGAGGGAATTGGATGAACATATGGAGCAGAGGTCCATCAGTGGCTATTAGCCACGAGGTACAGATAGGAACTCTCAGGTTGGGGCAAGTGGTGCTCTGTATTCTTGGTGATTGGGGGGGGGGGGCAACAGTGGTCCTGGCCCCACTGCTGGACCTCCGGATGGCACCTGGTATTTTTGGCCACTGTGTGACAGAGTGTTGGACTGGATGGGCCATTGGCCTGATCCAACATTGATCCAATTGGCCTGATCCAACATAATAATAATGAATAGTTGATTAAAACATTAAAACAAGAATTTAAAAAACAGATTGCACCAGTTATTGCACAGTCTGCCATACAGGTGCAGCTGGATACTCTTAAATCTGTTTAATCCGGGCCATGTGGAAGTGGTGTCTTCAGCAGGGGAGGCCAGCTCTTTTACTGGATGCCTGCTGCCTCAACCAAAGGCCTGGTGAAATGGCTCAGGCTTACAGGCCCTGGGGAATGATAAAAGGGTCCCGCAGGGCCCTCATCTCATGCGGGAGCATTTTCCATCAGGCTGGCGCCAGGGCAGAGAAAGCCCTGGTCCTGGTCAAGGCTAAACGGATGTCCCTTGGGCTGGGGACAGGCAAGAGATCTTGATCAGCAGAGTGCAAGGCTCTCTGGGGCACATATGGGGAGAGGCAATCCCTTAGGTATGTTAGTCCCAGGCCATGCAAGGCTTTAAAGGACAATACCAGTACCTTGATGTGGATGCAGTACTCAATTGGCAGCCAGTGCAATTGGCGTAGTGCTGGCTGAATGTGTGCCCGCGCAGGCAACACAGCAGGCACACCGCCGTATTTTGCATCACCTGGA
Source organism: Gekko japonicus (assembly GCF_001447785.1). Lineage (NCBI taxonomy): Eukaryota > Metazoa > Chordata > Lepidosauria > Squamata > Gekkonidae > Gekko > Gekko japonicus. Next base: position 197,489 of record NW_015170357.1, on the reverse strand, counting down.
GTTTCCAGATCAACTGCAAGGGCAAGTCTGCTGAAGTGCAGTGGGTTAGACGCATGAATTAAGCATGGAGACTGATGTAGTGATCAGCATACTTTACTGGTACACAACAAAGACACCACACAACGGCCGAGTGGCCAACTATATACATCCCTGGGGACACACCCCTAGGTTCCATTGGCGGGTTTGAATCTCCCGCCATGGTCCCATTGGTCCCCCAGTGGAGAGACTAGGATCCTAGTCCCCATTGTTATTTCATCCTCAAGCTCCGAAGTGCGCGCTGGCATCTGGTGGCGGCCAGCGGACACAACACCTGCATAAAGTGACTTACAGTAATCAAGTCTGGAAGTGACCAGTTTGTGGGTCATTGCAGCCAAGTCCTGTAGGGAGAGGTAAGGGGTCAGCTGCCTGATCTGCCGGAGATAATAAAAGGCAGATCTGGCCACTGTGGTGACCTGGGCCTCCATAGAAAGCGAGGCATCCAGAACCACTCCCAGGAGCCTCACCTTCTGGGCTGGCACAAGTAATGCATCATCCAAGGTGGGCAGCCTGATTCATGACCCAGCTCCCCCCCCCCTCAGGTACAGGACCTCCATCTCAGTTGGATTATGATTATGTTGGCTCTGCTGTAGCCATCCATCCATGATCTCCAATGCCCTGGTCAAATTTTCTGGGGTGGAGTCTGAGCAGCCATCCATCAACAGTTAGAGCTGAATGTCATCCACATACTGGTGACGTCCCGGCCCAACCCCCTGAACCAGCTGGGCAAGGGGGCGCATATAGATGTTAAATAACATTGGTGACAGAATTGCCCCCTGTGGCACTCCATATCCAGTTGGGTATCATGGGGATACTCCCTCACCAAGTGCCACCCTCTGTCCTCTGCAGAGAAAGGAGGAAAACCATTGAAGGGAAGACCCCGAACTCCTATCTTGGCGAGGTGGTGGATCAAAAGGTCATAATCGACCATGTCAAATGCTGCTGTCAGATCTAACAGTAACAGCAGCACTGACCCACCCCAATCCAGGTGTCTCTGGAGGTCATCTGTGAGGGTGACTAGCAGGGTTCCCTTGAAGCTGAGTTACTGTGAGATAGCTCACAGTTTTTTAGCCTCCAGCTCACATGTTTTTGTCTTAGCTCACAAAGGACAGCTCCTGAGCAAAGTAATTTATGCAGTAGCCAAATTGCTCGCTCACAACTGTAATGCCAGTAGCTCACAAAGTAGAATTTTTGCTCACAAGACTCCACAGCTTAAAGGGGGCCTTGGTGACTAGCACCGTCTCTGTCCCATGGCCAGGGCAGAAGCTGGACTGGAATGGGTCAAGGATGGATGCATCCTCCAAGAAAGCCTGGAGTTGTTCAACCACTGCACTCTCAACTTCCTTACCCAGAAACGGTAGATTTGAGACTAGGTAGTAGTTGGCCAGGATCGTAGGGTCCAGTGATGGTTTCTTTAAGAGTGGGTGGACCGCTGCCTCCTTTAACCCCACTGAGAAGGTCTCAGAAGAAAGGGACGGGTTGATAATTTCTCCTGGGGGACCCTAATGCCTTCCCCACGGGCTTTAACCAACCAGGAAGGTCATGCGTCATGAAGGCAGGTGGTTGGCTTCATAGCTGCCAGGACCCTGTCAACATCCTCCTGAGAGAGTTGGTTGAAGTGATCCAACATTGAACCTGAAGACGGACAAGGGGCTTCCAGTTCCTTTACTGTATCAACTGTGGCTGGGAGGTCCTGGCGAAGCGATATATTACAAAATACCATGTAAAACAGATGAATTCTGTGTTAGTTTTTCCAAAACACAGAACTGACCTTAGGAATTATTTCATGCACTAATGTACAGCAGTTTGAAAAATGTACCTGGTTATAAGTGATTCCCAAATAGCAAGTTGATAGTTTTCTGGATGGTTTGCCTAGAGGATGGATGGTGGCCTGAAGAATTCAGAGGATGACGGTAATGTTTGGGGTGCTATTAACAAGAGAGTCCCAAATGAAGGCAACTTCCATTGTTGGGTTCCCTTATACAAAGGGGCCTCCATACCTTTTACTAACACACCTCCTCTTTGTCTTTTAAACAAACTGAGGAATTAAATGCAGATAAGGGATCAAATGGCTTAAACTGGACCACAGTAAGTCTGTTTCTAAAGTCTTATATATTCCTGGGCCCCTGTACTTGTCATGCTTCTTGTGTTTTCACAAGCAAGGACAAGAAATCGTGACAGCCATGCTCAACTCTCAGGAGTCTTGGGCGGATCTGGCGGACCTGACAAGAAACAAAACATTTTTTTTTTAGAAGACTCTGGGGTCACTTGCAACAGATGTAAATTTGGCTAGGGATAGAAGTGGTGAGTGTGGCCAGATCACTCCGTGTTAAAGCCATCCATCAGGAGGGGATAACTGAACAGAACAACTGAAGCTAATAGACAAAAGTTGCAACAGTGGAAAGCAGCTGCCTGGGGCAAGGAAGGGTAAGATGAATACAAATGACACTCTAGCCCATTTTGTGTGTGTGATTCTGTCTGGTGTGCAGTTTCTCTCTCTCTCTCTTTCTCTTTTTCGGAGTTTTGGTCCACAGGCTCAGTGGAGACAAAAAGAAGCTGTTTACATTTGAGTCGGGCTGCAAAACTCTGGATGACGTTAACAGCATTGATGATTTAGCACTTATTTATAACCACCCACTGAACAGATGATAGACAATAGCACTGCTGGCAAATCTCCTGTTTAAAAGAGCCAGGCACAATTTCATGCAATCATGGTTTCTTCATGTTGTTGTCTCAGAAAGCAATTAGACGCTTAATTAAAATCAGTGCTTTCGTTCTCTCTTTCTTTATTGGCTACAACTGTAAATAGCCCTCGAACCACCAGACGTGTGTCTGCCACAGCCACTGAAACGCGTGTGTTTGCAAGTGAATCACAAGTATTGCCAAGATTCCACAAAGGAGAAATGTATTGGCATTCAGTTAAAAAGCTGTATAAATCTTAAATTAAACCTTTGAAATTGGATAATAATAATCTCCACATTTTCAAAGCTATTTTAAGTATGTCTATCTTACTATGCAGCAGAAAAAGGAAGATGAGTGTGCTTTTTGATGGAAATGCATTATTTGTCATATGTAAATAATCAAGAAGGGAACCTCTCTTTAATATAGTAATATAAACCATATTCTAGGCTGGATGAAACCATATTGTAGGCTGGATGTTTGGGAGCACAAGATCCAATTGTTGCAAAATATAGTTAAACTACGAGCAGAAAACTTGAGAATATGCTGAGTTCCTCCAAGCTTGGTGACTGTGCTAGGAAAGGTGAGTATGAGCTATTTACCGTAATTAAGGTGTGCCACTGTCTCTATTAATCAGGGCTTTGTTGAATGAAATTGTAACTTCGCTGTATTCCCTGCTCTTCCTAAACGTTTTACGTATATACATATGCAAGGCTGCTTGCTGAAGGGAAACACTGGTTAATTGAGTACAGATGTCCTGATTGAAATCTAGTGCAGATATACAAGAAGTCTAGTGCAGATACACTTCCATTTTGTCCTTATAAAGTCTGATCACATGACCAGGGATCCTACAGATATATAACTTTAATAAGAGAACCACTATTGGCGAAAGAATGGAGCAAGCAGTCAAACATTTATTGCAAGTCATATAGGTCTGGTAGTGCCTTATATAGGGTGCATTCAGACCGCTCTTTAGATCCACGTGAGGCACGGGTGCCTCATGGATTTAAATGTAATGTCTAGACATCAACATCTGGGAAATGTCCGTCTTCCGTGAGCATCCTGTTTTGCCGTGCTTAGGAGCCATACTAAAAAGATACTACTTTAAATCTAGAGGTTTTGGTTCCGACGGGCCACTCGCGGACTTCCCCCCGTCTGATCGTTCCAGCGCGCAATTAAAAATGGCACCCATTTGGGATGGTCTGACGTCAGACCATCCCGAACGGATGCCATTTTTTAAAAAAATCTTGATTCTGTGCATGTGCAAATAACCATGGACACAATATCATGCCTATGCGCATGCACAAACTTTTGTTTTTTTGTTTTTTTAAAAAAATCCACCGCGCACGCACCTCATTCAGTGGACGCCATCTAGACAATCCACAGCGGAAGCAGTGCGCGATAAGGCGATTACCCCAGGGGGTGTCTGGTCGTGCGAGGATGGATTAAAAAGATCGGGATCAAATTTGAGCTGGCATAATGGTGAGATTAGCTGTCCGTCTGAACGTACCCATATTCAAGCTGTTTGTCCACCTAACCCAGTATGGTCTACAGTGACTCTCCAGGGCCTTTTGTAACATGTAATATGAGTTAGGTAAAGGTAAAGGTTCCCTTGCTCGAAAGCCAGTCGAATCCGACTCTAGGGTTGCGGTGCTCATCTCCGTTTCAAAGCCGAAGAGCCAGCGCTGTCCGAAGACGTTTTCGTGGTCATGTGGCCGGCACCTTCCCACCGAAGTGGTCCCTATTTATCTACTTGCAATTTCTTGCTTTCGAACTGCTAGGCTGGCAGGAGCTGGAAGTAGAGACGGGAGCTCACTCCATCATGCGGCACACTCGGGTCTTGAACTCCTGAACTACTGACCTTCCACAGCCCGCAGTTCAGCATCTTAACCACTTGAGCCACCGCAGCTCCTAATATGAGTTAGCAGGGCCTAAACCTGGTTCCTTCTACTGCTAAACTGTGCTTTACTGAACTTTTTGTCTGTTTTCTGAAGGGCTGCGAACAGGTATGGGAGGCTTTTGCGAGGGAGCAAAATTTGTAGTGAGGTTCAGTGATTGACTTTGATATTGAGGGAACAGGGATACCCTTGGATATCTGAAGGGGAAGGAGTTCAAATGCCTAAGACTTAGATAATTGCTAGCAAGAAATAGTGGCGGGCAGGCTCCTCTGGCTTGCTTTGTAATTGGGCCTGGCAATCCTGTTTTCCTAAACAATGGAATTGCACCTTCTTATTTCTGAAACACACCAAACCTTTCTCACATTAGTGGACATTGTCACAATAGTGATATTGTCATAGGAAAAACTATAGGGCATCTCAAACTTCTAGAATCACCAGCAGGGGTCAGTTCGTAGAAAAAGAGGTGCATGAGCTCATTAGCATAACTCATTAGCATAACTCATTTGCATATGCCATGCCCCCTGACATCACCGCAAGTGTGTCAGAAAGCAAAATCCACTGCTCAGGCCCCTCTTGACTGTTTTGGATTGCTAGCTATTGGGGGGGGGATGTGCAGATCCGACCTTGCAGAGGAGGGAGAGCTTGCACCTGAATAAAACTTGGTCTTAAAGGTGCCACTGGACAGTTTTGGACCGGGGGGGGGGCTCTGTAACTTACCTGGGTGCTTCTTTCTCTGACTGAGGGCTGCTGGGAGCAGGGGGTGGGGCTTGTTGCATGTGCCCGCCCCCTGGGCTCTTTACTGCTGGAGCTCTGCTCCTGTGCGCTCCTGCAGGAAATGACCCCTGATCACCAGTGACCTCAGGCGCCCCACCTCACCAGTCTAACAATAGCAGAGAGATCTCATGGAGGCCTCTACATGGGGCCTTCATTCTTCCCTGACCGTGGGATCCTCAGGCCCGTAGCTACATTGCAGCTTTTGGGGGCCCAGCCCTCTGACTTACCACCAAGGCCCCCAAATGTCCTACCCAGCCCAGGCCCCCCAAACGTCCAGTTTTTAATTTTATTTATTGCACTCGTTGCCACCACTGGCAAGCCTAGTGCCGCCCGTTCTTGCTCACCACTCTCTCTGGGCAAGGCAAGCCCCACGCCCTCTGCCCTCCAATCCCCACACTGCTCTCTCTCAGCAAGGCGAGCCCCGTGCCCTTTAGCCCTCCAATCCCATGCCATTGCCTTCCTTTTTTTCTTGCCAGCCGGCAAGGCGAGCCTCCAATCTCACACTGCTGCTGCTGCTCTCTCTTGCCTCTCTTCGGCTGGCAAGTCAAGCCCCGTAGGTCGGATGATCCCATGCTTCTTGCTCTTCTCTCTCTCTCACCGCTCGCTGGCCAGCAAGACAAGCCCCGACCGCCTTCATCCCTCCCATCCCCAAGCCAGCGAAGCCAGTGCCACATTTCCCAATCCCTCCCTCGGCTTCGGAGCCCATGATTGTGCTTCCATTCCTCTTCTCCCCCTTTCCCTTTTTAATTCCAGAGCTCAGCTCTGCCTCCCACCTTTGAATGGCAAGGATTCCTCCTCATGCCCCCCCACCCCCCCCCTTCTCTATCACGGGCTCAGCTCTGCCTCCCACCTTTAAAATAATTACATTATTTAAATTAGCCAGTGCCAAGTGCCCCCCCGAGAAATTTAAATGCCCCCCAACTTAGAAATTCCTGGATGTGGGCCTGGGTATCCAGGGCAACAGAAGGACTGGGAAATGTAGCTGTTTGGGGCATCAGAATCCGTACTTTCGAGTTTAAGCACCCTGGCAGTTCCATATCACAGTGCTCTTTTTGTCTGGGATGCAGCATCCCAAGTTCAAGTATCTCTGAAACCTGTAGTGATTACTTGGCAAATGTGTGACAACTGTAGTATCGAGTCAGGCACCCTGGAGAGCTACATTTCCCCAGGCTTCATGCTGCCTAAGAAACCGCCTTTGCTGAATTCTGTACTCCAGAGAGAGTCTTGACACGGTAGCCACGGTAGCCAGGAGATACGTGGGAACGAAAGAGGCTTGCCATGATGACAAGGTGACAGAGCCAGTATGCTTGGTACATGTAGTCAGAGCTTAATTTGAGTATGAGCTAATTGTCAGACCTCTGGAGGAAGAGGAAGGGGTGAATTTCTGGCATTCATAGTTTTATGAACCTGTTTTCCGAGATCTCGACATCACCACCAAGTATAGCATGGTGGGGCAGGTTATAATAAAATATGAAGTCATTGACAACAATTTGAATTTGATGTGAAAGAAAAAGAGGGTGTTTTTTTTTAACATTTCAGTGCAACGAACTTTGCACAAAGGCAGATTATAGTTTTTACATAACTCTGAAATACTTGTTGTCTGGCAATGTTTCACATGGGCCTTTCTGTACTAATTTGATACTGTCCCTGACTCCCTGCACTCTCAAGCATTTGTATGCATCTACAGCAGCCCTTCGTAATCAAAGACCATCTCACCTAATTCCTTATTCACCTAATTCCTTATCCACCCAGCCAGCCATCCTATTATCTGCTGTGACCACTTTTTTAATGTCGGGTGTATCATTGGAAAAATTCCACTCACTGATGCGGTGTTCCTGCTAGCTATCTCTGGTGAATAATGACGGATACATGAGAACCTTCAGATAATCATTTGAGGCTCAACACTTTTTTTATTGTGGGGTCTTTTTTGGATGATGACAAGAACAATGGACATGAGTATGTGTTGGTCAGCATCTTTATAAATAATATAATCTTGGTAAGCAACATGACAATGATCTTACTGCGCCTGATTAGCAGTTCATCTCATATATATTTATTTATTTATTTATTGAATTTTTACCTCACCCTCCCAGCCAATGCCGGCTCAGGCTGGCTCACTCAAATCAACACATAATTACAATAAAGCATTGTTTTTCCATTGTTTCCAATAGTGCAGGGATTAGTGTGTGCATGCATGTGTGTAGGGCTTCAGCGTCCCTTCCCACTTCAGTTTGGAGCACAACTTGCTGCTACAGTTTTGCCCCCCACCCCCAATACATGCATTTTGTCTTTCTAGAGTATCATATGGAAGACTCTCTGGAAATCCAGTGAAGAGAGTACTGGATTTAGACCTGTATTTAAGGCTTGATTTTGCCACATGGAGTGGTAGTTAGAGTGCAAGACTAGAACCAAGGAGAAGGCTAAAGCTAAAGGTTTCCCTTGCTTGAAAGCCAGTCGAATCTGACTCTGTGACAAGAGCTGGGCAGGGGTCGTTTCGTAGAAAAAGAGCTAGGGGAACTCATTAGCATAACTCATTAGCATATGCCACACCCCCTGACATCACCGGAAGTGTGTCATAAGGCCACACCCCCTGCCATCACTGGAAGTGTGTCATAAGGCCACACCCACCACTCAGTTAGTCTTAGTCTTAAAGGTTAGTCTTAAAGGTGCTATTTGTTAGTCTTAAAGGTGCTATTTGAACTCTTGGACTATTTTGCAGCAACAGACTAACACAGCTACCTCGGGGAAGCTCCTGGATGGGGCTGGGAGTCCTTGCGGAGGCCACGTGGAGTGGCCTCGGCCAGGCAGAGGGGGAGGACGCCAACTTGCCCTCCTGCTTCTTCCTCCTTCTGCAACAGAATGAGGCTGGAAGCAGGGGGTGGCCGGAAGAAGGGGGTGGGGCTTCATCGTGTGCCCCGCCCCCTGCACCTCACCCGGGGAACTGCGATCCCCCATGATCCCCCCCCCGAATCGACCTCTGGAGCTGGGTGTTTTACGGTTACATGCTCAGAAGATAACACTGCCACACCAGTGCTGTACCCCATAGCATTTATCTTATGATGGGATTTCTTGTGACTGTCTGACATTGGCTGTTGCTGCTGAGGGCAGGGAGCCTGACTATTTCATGATGTCTTGCCAAAGTGGATGTTTCTATATGTTATGTAAAGGTAAAGGTTCCCTTGCTCGAAAGCCAGTCGAATCCGACTCTAGAGTTACGGTGCTCATCTCCGTTTCCAAGCCGAAAAGCCAGCGCTGTCCGGAGACGTTTCCGTGGTCATGTGGCCGGCATGACTAAACGCAAAGGCGCACAGAACGCTGTTACCTTCCCACCGAAGCGGTACCTATTTACTTGCAATTTCTTGCTTTCAAACTGCTAGGTTGGCAGGAGCTGGAACCAGAGACGGGAGCTCAGTCCGTCATGCGGCACTCGGGTCTCGAACTGCTGAACTACCGACCTTCTAGCCTGCAGTTCAGCATCTTAACCACCTGAGCCACCGCAGCTAAAGAGATGGAGGGAGGGTCAAACCCCTGTTCTACCATGAAGCTCCCTGGGTAACTTTAGGTTGGTCAGTCCCTCAGCCTGACCTTCCTTACATGTTTGTTACTACAATAAAATGGAAGAAGTAGAGAGTTGTGTAAACTGCCCTAAGCTCCTTGGAGGAAAAATGGAATAAAAATAAATACTGTATTCAGTGAGTAATCCATATTCCAGTCTCTTTTTCTCTCTCAGTACTCCATTTCCTAGGAGCTGCGGTGGCTCAAGTGGTTAAGACGCTGAACTGCAGGCTGTGGAAGGTCAGTAGTTGAGCAGTTTGAGACCCAGGTGCCGCATGACGGAGTGAGCTCCCATCTCTAGTTCCAGCTCCTACCAACCTAGCAGTTCGAAAGCAAGAAATTGCAAGTAGATAAATAGGTACCACTTCGGTGGGAAGGTAACAGCGTTTCGTGCACCTTGGTGTTTAGTCATACTGGCCACATGACCACGGAAACGTCTTCGGACAGCGCTGGCTCTTTGGCTTTGAAACAGAGATGAGCACGGCAACCCTAGAGTCGGATTCGACTGGCTTTCGAGCAAGGGAACCTTTACCTTTACTTACTCCATTTCTAAAACAAGAATACTCTTGCTCTCACTTTGGTAATGGGAGGACAAAGAAAGGTTGACAGGATATTTTGCACCTCAAAAGTGTAATTCCATAGATAAAAAGATGCATAGTAAATGGTTTCAATGTACAGATATTCTCAAGTGAGGTCACCACCTTTTGATCATGTTTTATTTTATGTCTGAATGTCAAATGGCTTAGAAGGTTCCAGCTGCTTCATGTCTCGCAAGATCTCTTAAACCAACTTAGTAGGAGAATAGTCCTTCATTACCAGACCACGCAGTTTCCATAATGGTATCTTTCAAACTCCTAATTATAAAAGATTCCCACCAATTTGCTTTACTGAATTCCAAGAAAGGGAAATATGTGATTATTTGTGGGGGTGTACATTGCAATCCAGTTTTGCAGTTTAGCTGGTTTTGCTTGGCAGTGCTTTTGTCTCTACACTGATGATCTTGAATGGGATTTTCCTAATGGTTATAAAGCAAGAGTGGGGAGAGGGGGTGGGGAATATGGGAAAAGACAAGTGAGAGAAAGCCTTTGGAGGCCAATGGGGAACGAATACTGCCATTGGGAAGGACTGCTGTGGAGGGGAGGATAACAGAAAAGACTCCTATTTGAAATGTGATTAGGATAGGCAAACACTGGTTCTTATCCCTTTGTTAGTCACAATCTCCTCCAAGCAGCTAAGAGTAAAAGTGCAGTTTTGGCTTTAATTGATATTTTACTAATCTTGGGGCACAGGCTGTAACAATCACATTTTTGCTTTGACAGCATAAATCCCTTGTGTAAAATTTCATCTGTACCATTTCAACGTAAAGCTTATTTTTTTGGCCAGCATACCGTAAGCTGAATGTTTGAGCCAAGGACTGGGTTGCCTTGATGGCCTAAATGGAGCTGATTTCCTGGCTTGAAAGCAGAATTGTCAATGCTATCTCGAGGAAAATCAATAAATGTTTCTCTTTCACTAACTGGAACCACTTGTGTTTCTTTGAGTCTCAGTCCAATAGGCTTTCTTCACTAGGGAATCCCTTAAGTATTAAGAAGCGAGTAACTTACTCAAAGACCAAGCAAGAAGTGTCCTTCACGTTTGTTCAAGGTGAGCAGTCTACTGCCAATATAATTAATGTGTTACTGGGGAAGAATTAAAAGTATTTAAACATTGATAAAGCTAAAACTCTTGAGGAATATACCTAGAAATCTATGCCCCATTGACCTATCTGCCTTTAGAGTGCTCTCATGGTGTCTGAGGCTATGGTTTTTCATTTGGATTGTGGAGCCAATGTTCTTTTAATTTTTGAATACATCTTTTCTGAAGTGGTTGACATATCCACAGTTTCCCCACCCATTCCCAGCAAAATACTGTTTTCATGTGCACCTTTTATGAGTTGGGCTGTTTCAATATTTGGCACCAGAGCTGCCAAGAACTACCATGGGCCCCCAGACAAAGATTCTGCATCCCCCCCCAGGGTTGCCAAGTCGTTGCAGTCGCCATAGCGAGGGACTCCCGGGCGACAACTGGAGCGCCGCACGCACGTCACCCGGAAGTGACGTTAGGATGCTGGGCACGCTGGGAGCGGGGCCACGACCATTGGAGGAAAAACCATAGAGCTTTCCCTCCGATGGTCGTGGCCCCACCCCCAGCGTGCTCGGCGTCCTAACATCACTTCCTGGTGACGTGCACGTCGGGGCAGGGTTCCCCCCAGGGTCCGATCCACCGCTGGCGGGGAACGGGCTTCTGGGGCGGGGGTTTCCCAGCCCCAGGTGGGACTTGGCAGCCCTATCCCCCCCTGACCCTAACCATGTGTCTAATTTTGTAACCTTATATTTGTACACACACATATATGTGTACCAATAAAGGATACACGTCTTACATCTGATGAAGTGACGAAGTGAACTCTAGTTCACAAAGCTTCATGTCAGAGTGATACATTGATTATGTGGCGGTCCTGGATGAAAAGTGCTGGGATCACTGGGGTTGATTTTACTGACATACTTTCTAAAAAGGTTACGCCATTTTTCATGTCACATGAAGCTTCATGTCTACAGTAGCAGAGTAGCATTTCTAAAGGGATATTAGATGTCCCAAAAATACAATACCAACAACAACCCACTATCTGAACAGTGTTTAAAATGTAATTATATCTAATTTAGGAGGGGAGGAATTCTAACTTCTGTTCCTCAGGCGTAACTTCTAAGACAGATGTAACATGTTACCATGCATGCAAAGCCAGTCGAGTCCGACTCTAGGGTTGCGGTGCTCATCTCCGTTTCAAAGCCAAAGAGCCAGCGCTGTCCGAAGACGTTTCCGTGGTCATGTGGCTGGCATGACTAGACACCAAGGCGCACGGAACGCTGTTACCTTCCCACCAAAGTGGTCCCTATTTATCTACTTGCAATTTCTTGCTTTCGAACTGCTAGGTTGGCAGGAGCTGGAACTAGAGATGGGGGCTCACTCCGTCTTGCGGCACACTCGGGTCTTGAACTGCTGAACTACTGACCTTCCACAGCCTGCAGTTCAGCGTCTTAACCACTTGAGCCACCGGAGCTCCTAAGTAACATGTAGTGTTATGTAATCTTGACAATGAAATTGTAATAGACACTTGCAAGTTTGTATTTGGCTAGTTAGCTTGAAATTGTGTATGCAATTTAGTTCATTACCTTCTTGGCCTTTCTCCTCCATCTGGTAAAATATCCAAGACTTCCTGACCAACAGATTATGAATAGAGGCTGTTGCAGTTATTGTTTAGTACAGATCTTAAATCTAGGCTTATTATATAAATATGATCTTAAATCTAGGCTTATTATATAAATATGATCTTATATAAATATGATCTTAGTACAGATCTTAAATCTAGGCTTATTATATAAATATGATTCTTTCAACGTCATAGGATGGGATATCCTAGCTGAGGGCTAGACATCACTGTGGCTACTGATGTGGTGGTCTATGACTACAGTGGCTACATTTGAGAACCTGATTATGGTGCATTCTCCTCCCACCCTATTCTTACAACCATTAGAACAGACACTGGTGTTTTAAATTTTGGCTGTGATCTTTGCTATTATATAAAGGTCAGAGTGACTGTGAAAAGTGGGATTCTACGACAAATAGTTTGGTTAAGGAGAAAACATTCTTTATTGAAGTTGCTCCGTTTTAAATTAGAAAAGCCACTGATCTGTATCATGCGGTGCAGGAACTAGGAGATAGCTAGCAATTGCAGTGGTCCCTCCTGCTTCAGCTACCCAATTTATAGTTCTTCTGTTTGTTTACCTGAAACCTAGTGTAGCACAGTGACTTAGGGGGTGTCAAAAAAGGCCAACAAAAAAGGTCTGATTCAATTCTTGTGTCGTTTTAAAACTTGAGCTGAGTTTTAATTTTGGGATTAAAATTAGTCACATTAAAAATCAGTCCAAAATGTAATTTTCATTGGTTTCAATCAGAAACACATTTCCAGGTGTAGCATTCAGTTGGGTTGAGGTTCTCAGGGATAGTGCCCTATTCAAGAGATCCACCTTCCCCTATTTCAGGCAAATAACAGAAAACATCCTCATACTTTAAGCGTGTATTCTCATAACCAGCACCTTGAAGCGAATCTGGAATGCTGTTGGAAGCCAGTGCAATGACTTCAGCACAGGCTGGATGTGCTCCCGCCTGGGGACACCCATCAACAACCTGGCTGCCGCATTTTGCACCAGCTGCAGCTTCCGAAGTTGCCCTAAGGGCAGCCCCATGTACAGAGCATTACAGTAGTCTAACCTCGAGGTGACCATAGCGTGGATCACTGAAGCCAGATCATTGCGCTCGAGGAAGGGGACCAACTGCCTAATCAGCTGAAGGTGGTAAAAGGCTGCCTTGGCAGTGGCCGCTACCTGGGCCTCCATTGTCAATGAGGCATCCAGGAGCACACCCAAACTCCTGACCCTCGGTGCTGTCACCAATGGCGCCCCACCAAAGGCAGGAAGAGGGGCCCTTAACCCCAAGCCACTCTGATTCAGGCAAAGGACCTCCGTCTTCATCGGATTCAGTTTCAGACAATTCAGCCTAAGCCATCCCACCACGTCCTGCAACGCCAGGTCCAGATCTTCCGGGGTAGAGCCAGACCGACCACCCAACAACAGATAGAGCTGGGTGTCATCCGCATATTAGTGACACCCAAGCCCATACCTCCGGGCAATCTGGGCAAGGGGGCGCATGTAGATGTTAAATAGCATTGGGGAGAGCACTGTCCCTTGGGGCACTCCACAGACTAGTGGGTGCCTTCGGGACATCTCCTCCCCAAGCGCCACTCTTTGCCCCTGACCTTGGAGAAAGGAAACAAGCCACTGCAAGGCCAGCCCCCGAATCCCCGCGTCGGCGAGGCGGTGGGTGAGGAGCTGATGGTCGACCATGTCGAACGCTGCTGACAGATGTAACAACAGCAACACCGCCGTCCCACCTCGATCTGGATGCCTCCGGAGGTCATCCGTGAGGGCGACCAGTGCTGTCTCCGTCCCATGACCAGGGCGGAAGCCGGACTGGAAGGGATCCAGTGTGGAAGTGTCATCCAGAAAGCTCTGCAACTGTATCGCCACCGCCCTCTCTACTAATTTGCCCAGATAGGGCAAATTGTATACCGGCCGATAGTTGGCCAATTCGGCCGGGTCCAAGGATGGTTTTTTTAGGAGAGGGCGGACCATCGCTTCCTTGAGAGCCCCTGGGAAAAGGCCCTCCAAGAGGGACCTGTTGATAATGTCCCTAAGGGTGCCTGGTAACCCTTCGCGGCCAGCTTTAATTAGCAAGGAGGGGCATGGATCAAGGCTGCATGTGGTTGGACATACAGTTGAGACCAATCTGTCAACTTCCTCTAGGCTGAGAGGGCTGAAACAATCCAGAATGGGACCAGAAGACGCGCATGGGGCCTCGAGTTCGCATACTGTCTCAAGTGTGGCCGGGAGGTTGCGCCGGAGCGGCAAAACTTTATCTGCAAAATAGCTCACAAAAGCCTCACAGCCTATATTCAATTTCCTAACATTTTGACTGCTCTGAGGCAGGGTGGTTAAAGATCGAATCGTTCTATACAATTGTGCCAGGCGCGAGCTTGCAGACGCAATTTTGGCTGCATAGAAATCCTTCTTCGCAGCCTTGGTTGCCATTTCAATGTCAGCAACATGGCTGCGTCACCTCTGGTGACGCAGCTTCGGGGGCGGGGTTCCCCCCGGGGCCCGATTCCACCGGGGCGGAAATCGGGGCCTCCGAAGCGGGGGATTCCCCGCCCCCCGGGCCCGTTTGGCAACCCTACAAATAGCTATGAAATATGCACGGAACATGAATATGCTTACTTGGGCAAGTTCATCTGTCTCTGAATCTTGTGTCAAAAAATGACATGCTAGGGAAAGCTTCTGCATTAATTTTCCTAGATAGCTTCCAGGTAGTTTGGATAGTAAATACCCTGAGCAGGGAAAATGAGGTCATGATTCCAACCATAAATTTAAGTAGCTTGTTTCTCACGACTTCTACCTGTTTTTTTTCTTCTTTTCTCTTGAAAGGAGGTGTTGATTTACCAAGCAAAGACTTATTATTGTCAAACCCTCAGTACGAACCCTTGGTACGAAAACAAGGAGAGCTGCTGTCAAACCTTTATTTTATCATCCCCCTGCAGCACATCACAGGCTTGCTGGTGTTATCTCTTGCTTCAGTTATCTGCAGCTGTTTGATCTGCAGGCACTGTTTTCTGGCCCAGCTGGTCTTTGCCTTGTAACAGGTTTTGGATTGTGGCTTGGATTGTGTAGGGCAGCATAGAGATGGTGTGTCTAGTAGTGGTGGCAGTTGGGGGTGAAAGGGCTGATTGTCCCTCTTTAATAATAATATTACAACATTTCAAATTTAAGGTTTAGCTCAAAATGGATGGCCTTTAAGGCCCGCTCGCAGGGAGGGCGGGGTATAAATTAAATTAATAAATAAAATAAAATAAATAAATGAAAGAATTTAGGAGCTAGAGTTGGATTTTGCCTCTATCTCTTTGGAAGCCTGTAGAAAGAAATTGACTTCATTGGAGAGAAAAAAGATAATGCTGAAAACTGCATTTATCAAAGGAAAAGGTAAATTGCCCATAACTTTTCAGCATGACTGACAAAAACCAATAAGATAAGGTAGTAAAAAAAAAATGAATGGGAAGATGTTACGGTTAACAAAATCATCTGGCGAGTAAAGTAGCTGTCTTAGTTCACTGTGAATGTACATCCCCAAATCTGTTTGCACAAATGCAATAACAACAACTTAGCATGCTGTTTGAACAAGAAATAAGGACCTTTAATTTGTGTAATCAGAGATTAGATAGAGCTGAATCAGTGACATTGTTCTAATAGATGCAAGTGCTTAAAATGATGTCAAGGTACACCTGACGACTGTATATCTGTATGTCTACAGTCTATTGTTTTAATGCATTTATGTGTCTCCTCGATGATTACGGGAGAAAGAGAGAGACAGCCATTTGCCTTGCCTGTAGGATAAGCACTTGCTTCCATCAGTGCCTAAAGGATGTCCAAGGCCTGATAAGCACTTATGTCTACTTGTCCTCTTTAATTTATTGGGATACTTTAAACCTCTCTAGTTATCCTTAAGCTGCCCTGGGAAGGAGTAGACACAGGCATGATAACAAGCTGATATAGCTGTCTCTCTTGCCAGTAAAGTCATGTCTCTTCTATGAGCCGAAAAGAGAAATGCACGCTGACAGTGGCAGAAGGAACCAAAGATATCCACTGTTTGCAGTTGGGGCAATTAGCCATGGACTTATCAGCAAGCTCAGCAAAAATTCTTGAGGTTTTGTTTACGCTTCAGCTTATCAAGAAAGCTACTGCAATAACTTTTTGGCCTCCTGTACATGGCTATTTTTGACAGTTGTTCCTCCACTACAAGTATAATCAACTTCTGTCAGGAATGTTTATGTGACTGAGTACAGCAGCAGTTACTACATGAGCAGTGTTCCCTCTAAGATAAGTTAGTGTGAGCTAGCTCACAGTTTTTTAGCCTCTGGCTCACACATTTTTGTCTTCGCTCAGGAAGGATGGCTCCAGAGCAAACTAATTTATGCAGGAGCCAAATCGCTCGCTCACAACTTTAATGCTAGTAGCTCACAAAGTAGGGTTTTTTGCTCACGAGTCTCCACAGCTTAGAGGGAGCATTGCACATGAGCACAATCTATAAAATGTTAGGTACATGGAATCCCGCTGTTAAATGCCCACCAAATCCCAAATGCTGGCCTTAAGCTTGTCCTGAGTGCATATACTCCAGCAGTGACCATAAGCACTGTAATGATTATTGACTTCTGAAATGTTTATTTGTTAATATTTCAGTGTTTTTGTAAGTTAAGTGTACATTGGTTATATTCCTAAAGTTGGAGTCCTAAAGGTAAGAAAGAAAGAAAAAGAAGAGAGGTGGTGGCTGACAAGGTCCATGATGATTGGTTGTGGAGAGAGAGACTGCTGATTGGATGAGGAAGGACAAAAACAGGAGTTGGGAGGCTGTTGATGAGACAGGTTGAGGGGGGTTCTTGAAAAGGAGGGGCGAGAGACAGGTTTTGAGAAAAAGTCTTGTTAGTTTGGTAGAAAAAATGTACATCTAGTGAGAATTCCTGCGTGGAATATAGTAGAGTGTTTACAAGTGCACGAAGACAATGCAGGCTGTGTATGTTGTTGTGTGAAGGTGTGTGTAAACGAGAATTCTGAGTGGATTGGCTAACTTACACTTCACCTACTACCTTACACATGTTATAGTTGAAATATTTGGCAACAATAACTGGAACTTTAGAAGGGTATCTGACTGAAAACGCCCAGTGTACTGTACGAGAAAGAAAAATGAATCTTTAGTGTCATCCCTCTAACCTCACTTATGTGCTAACTGGTCTGTCACACTACTGCTGGAACAGGAATAGATAAACACTATTGATTTATTGATTAAGAGCGATAGGCAGGGCTATTTTTGGGCAGGAACGCACAGGAACGGCGTTCTGGCTGGCTCCCAAGTTGGCCACACCCAGCAGGAACTCATTAGCATAATAGGCCACACCCAACAACAAAAACTTATTAGGATTGGCTACATTAGGGGTGTGTGGCCTAACATGCAAAGGAGTTCCTGCTCCAAAAAAAGGCCCTGGGTTTTGACAACAAACAAGGTAAACAGAATAAGAAGCAAAAGGTGGGTGTGGCTGGATGACCAGACTTCTGGTAACATGGGGGTGTGGCCTAATGTGCTAATGAGCTGTGCTGTCATGGGTGTGGCCTATTATGCTAATGAGTTCCTGCTGGGCTTTTTCTACCAAAAAAGCCCTGGCGATAGGGAGGGGAGGTGGGGGTGGCAGCAGAAACCCAGTTATAAGAAAAGCAGAGGAAAATGATATCTCCATTTCCTAGCCCCTTCAAAAACCAAAAGCACTACAAGCACGGTTTAGGAACACGGAGCTTCACATACTGAGGTGCAGAGGAAGCATCACCAACAAATCACTTCAATGGAATCTCAGAGCTGACATGACCTTCTAAAGTACCTAATCACCAGCTGGTAGGTTATGACGTGCAAGTAGTCACGACCCCCTTATCTAAAGAGGCTCACACTATGACAGTCTTTTGGATGGATAAGGAGGAGTCAGCCAGATGGGTGGTGGTGGGAGGACTAAAAAAGGAAGGAAGGAAACGCTAGATGCATAGAGTAATAGTAAGCCGATATATAACAAAAATTAAAACTGGTTACAATTTTGGAGATCAGTTGTAAAGGAATCCCATATTCTAAAAACATTTTTGTGAGACTTGATTTCCAAATATGCATTTCCTTCCTATCTAAAGAACCTCTTTAACATTTAAATATCACACATTCATATGGTGATATGTTAATCTAATACTCAAAAAATACAATTTCTAGAATGTTAAAATTCTGTATATGCTAGCCAAATACCATCCTGATTAACTGGAAATGTTTCCCTTCATACTCTGTATATAGAAGAAGAAGAAGAAGAGATTGGATTTATACACCGCCCTTCACTTGGAGTCTCAGAGAGGCTTACAAACTCCTCTCCCTTCCCCTCCCCACAACAGACACCCTGTGAGCAGGGTGGGGCTGAGAGAGCTCTGACACAAACTGCTCTTTTTCAAAGACAGCTGTGCCAGAGCTTGTGACTGACCCAAGGTCACATCAGCAGGTGCAAGTGGAGGAGTGGGGAATCCAACCCGGTTCTCCCAGATTAGAGTCTGCGCACTTAACCACTACACCAAACTGGCTCTCATATACAATATATATGAAACACTGCTACCACTCTGCAAGTGGGAAGATGGTGACCTGTTGATGATTCAAGAGGACAAATTTTTGTTCACTGTTTTCAGTGATATTCTGGACGTGTTTCTTTAAGTGAGAACATATACGTATGTATGAGGTTACTTTGTTCTTTTTTTTTTTTTTTTAGTAGAACATAATATATTTCTCTCTTAAATTATAGTCAAAATCTCCCACTTTCTCACTGAGAAGTAACGCCCCTTTTCATGAGCTGCAGCAAATCATATCTGACAGACAAGGGAGCAGGAGAACAGAATGTGTAACACTGATGGTAGCAAAAAATGTAATTCTCTCTTTTTTGTATTTTTTTGTATGTGAGTGTGTGTGTACCTGGGAGTCATGGCAACCTCTGGTGACTGACAGGTGGCTGAATAAAGCCTGCCCCTGCCTCCCTTGCCTCTGGTATTCCAAGGAGGTCTCCCATCCAAGTACTTGCCAGAGTCGACCCTGCTTAGCTTCCAAGATCTGACGAGACTGGACTTGCCTGGGCTATCCAGGTCAGGGCAGGGAATGTCATTCTCAATGCAGCACTGATCTCTTGTCCTGGCTACTTTTTTTTTAAAGAAAAAAATGTTGGGAAATCTGCTGACAGATTTATCACATCACATCTGTTTTGGCCTCATGGTAGAAGATACCATCTCACTTTAGGGTTGTTATTGTTAGCAGTCAGACCCCTCCTCCTACAGAGGGTCAGTTTAGCACACACAGGGAGAAAGGAAGAACATACCTCATACAAATATCACCTCAAAAAACAAATATATACACTGTCTGGCCCAAAGTGACACAGAATAGAGTCCATCCAGAGAAAAGTCAGAAACAGGCCTGGGGAAATATTTCTTTATTTTCGAAGGTGAGTCATTTCAGCTGGCTGACTAACAGCCCTCTCCCCACCCTAAGGAGATGCATAATTAAGGACAATAGGTTTCCCAAGAAGCAATGCCCTCACCTTGGTCTAATCCCATCAACTCCAGCCTTGCTTCCCCTCCTAACCCATTTACCCCAAATTAGCAGCGCTTAGCCCTGTTCTTCAAACCTGGTAGTTTGCACATCTGGCAATCATTGGGTCCGGGGGTCATTTCCTAGAAAAAGAGGTGCAGGAGCTTATTTGCACAACTCATTTGCATATGCCACACTCCCTGACAAAGGGCAGGCATGTTTAAAATGAGTTAAGGCCTATGCAAATGAGTTTAAATCCCCCCCTCCCTGAGTCTCTCTGCAAAAGCAGAGAGGCTCAGGGAGAAAGGGGCCATGTCTGCCCGCCTCCCCTTCCCCTTTCCAGCCAACCCGCCGCTGCAGGCTGGCTGGAGAGGGGGAGGGCAGGGAAGCAGACATGCCTGGCTCCCCTGCCTGATCTTCTCTAGGTGCCCCGCAGCCACAGGACACCAAGAGAAGGTCAGGCAGGGAACCCATAGATTTAAATCCTCCCCAAGTCTCTCTGCCGGGGCCAGGAAAGGTGGGGGGCGGGGCCTGGGCTCCTTAATGTCGGAGCACCGCTCCGGGGCGCTCTGGCATGAAATGACCCCTGATTGGGTCATCAAGGAACATTTATACCTTTAGTTTACCTTCTGAGAAACACATCAAGCCTCCCCCAAACCTTAGTCCATCTTTGGAAATCCAATCAAGTTATTGTTTTGGGGCGATCATATAATATAGCCCCAGGGAACATTTTCCCTGTAATTGCAAGTACACAACTCCATTGTGATGTTTGTGTGTTTGTTGGATCCTCCATACACCCCCAGTTGCATGTGGGTCTCCTCCTTCTCTCAGTGAAACACTGGTCATTTCACTGCTGCTATAGACCTCGCTCTCCACGATCAGTAACTATTGCCTTCCCTGAATTGCTTTCTCCCGCTCCTCCCTTTTATTTCCTCTTAGTTAGCTTAACTTGTGCGTTCCCCATGGGTTTTGTATGTTTTTTTCTCTTTTATTTCCCCCCCATAAAAGTATTTCCAGTTGCACAACAGACTGGTTTGTTTTGGAGAGTTCTGTAAGGGAATAATCCCCATAAACATTGGTGAAAATTCCAGTTATCCACCTCTCACTCTGTCTCCTTTTAACCTAATTCCCCCAACCAAATAGGAGACTGCCTCTTTGGGTAACAGTATCTCCTGCCACAGTTCTTCTGTATTCTGTTTGTTTTGCCTCCTCCATACAACTTGTACAACATTAAGGGGGAAAAAACCCTGATGAGTATTTTTGGCTCTCCATTGCTACAACCAGAAGGGGAATGGAGTGAGTTATCACCAAGATCTCACATTCTTATTTGCAGGGATATAGTCAAAGGATACTTTTCCTACACTTTCCTTTTATTAACCCATAAGGCTCCCTTCAAACAGGGTCTATCAAAAGAGGTGTAATCTACATTTTCAGAACAAATCGGGTTCATGTTTAATTTGATCAAAAATTACCATGATGTGGCGCACACTTCTGTTATTAGCCGGGTAAGCCTTTGTAATTGATTTTCTGCCTTCTCCATAGTAGGCAGTTTATTAGGGTCATTTACATACCAAAAATCCCTTTCATACAATGCAATGGATTTAAATATTTTAAAATTGAATTGAAGTAAAAATAAATCCTTTTAGATCATAAAAAAACATATTTGCAGGCTTGTGACTGAATCTCTAAAAAGGTCAGTGAATCCTTGCCTTATTTTTGGATTATGGACCACTGCTGTTAGAAATGCTAATACTGTACTTCCAAAGTGACAAATGAGGTATAAATAGGAAGAAAGGGTCTGGGAGCAACATGCTGCCTCTGTTATAATCAGTTCCAGAACTTCTATTTACATTAATTGACTCTAAATTTCTTTCATGATACCTATATTTTCAGTTGTTGATTTAAGTATATTTTTGTTGTTGTTCCGTTGCACAGTCAAGTCTGACTCTTCGCGACCCCATGGACAAGATCCCGCCAGGCCCTCCTGTTTTCCGCTGTCCTCTGAAGTTTGCTCAATTTCATGTTTGTTGCATCTATGACACTGTCCAACCATCTCATCCTTTGCCGTCCCCATCTTCTTTGACCTTCAATCTTTCCCAGCATCAGGGTCTTCTTCTCCACTGAGTGCTCCCTTCTCATTTGGTGGCCAAAGTATTTGAGCTTCATTTTCATTATCTGACCTTCCAGGGAACAGTCAGGGTTGATTTCCTTTAGGATTGACTGATTTGATCTTCTTGCAGTCCAAGGGACTCTCAAGAGTCTTCTCCAGCACCATAGTTCAAAAGAATCTATTCTTCAGTGCTCGGCCTTCCTTATAGTCCAACTCTCGCAGCCATACATGACTACTGGGAATACCATTGCTTTGACCATGTGGACTTTTGTTGGCAGGGTAATGTCTCTACTTTTTATCATGCTGTTTAGGTTCACCATCGCTTTCCTCCCAAGGAGCAGGCGTCTTTTAATTTCATGGCTGCAGTCACAGTTAATTGACTCTAAACTTCTTTCATGATACCTATATTTTCAGTTGTTGATTTAAGTATATGGAAACCTGAAATATAACTCGTTCAGGCAGCCATCTCATTTCAGATTTGATCTCTTGGTTGATTTCAATGGAATATCTTTTTATCTCCTGACATTAGCACATATATACATACATATTTATACGCATAAAAAACTTGAGTAGGAGATGAAACATAGGAAAAATTTAAAATTTTAAAATTTGGAAGGCTGGAGACCAAAGACATAGCAAAAAATAATGACAAAGACAAGGACAGTGATTTGGGAGGTTCTTTAGAACCTCTCTTCCCAGGATGGACCTCAACTTTTCTTATATGTTAAGGATAGTCCCTATATTTCTAGTATCAATCCCTGATAAATTAATAGCTTAGTTTATATGGAGAAGGTAATCATGGTTTGCCACTACATTAATAATTTGGATGGATCCTTGGGTTTGCATGTTCTCTGTCCCCTGCTCCTCCTTCCTTTCCATGCAACTAGGTAATTAACAATTTCTGCTTTCAAGCAAACCTTAGTTTACCATTACAGCTGAGCCCAGAAAGCTATGCCTAGCACTTTCCCCGCAAACCAGGATTCGAAATTAAAAACTGAGCAATCTTGGTTTGCAGGGGGGAAAAATGAAATAATTGATTGGCTGTGAGAGGGAATGCATATTCCCAGGCAATATTCCCTCTATTTTTCCCCCTACTGAGCAGAGCAGTTCTCATCCTGAGCAGATTATAACTTCTGTAATCTTAAAATGGGTAATGGGCAGTGCAAGACCCCTGCATGGCTCCAGATTCCTGCTCAGTGGGGCTTCCTGTGTCAACGAGCACCCTCTCACACATGCAGCGTAGAGGGAACACTGCTCCCACGAATCCCTCAGTTTTATTCATCCAGCAGCAAACTTTTAAAAGGGTTCCAGAGGAGATCCATGAAATTACAGGCCAGTCAGTCTGACGTCAATACCGGGTAAATTGGTGGAAACCATTATTAAGGAAAGAATTAGTAGGCACATAGATGAACAAAACCTATTGAGGCAGACTCAGCACGGTTTCTGTAAGGGAAGATCTTGTCTCACTAACCGATTAGTGTTCTTTGAGGGGGTGAACAAACATGTGGACAAGGGGGATCCAATAGATATTGTTTACCTTGACTTCCAGAAAGCGTTTGATAAAGTTCCTCATAAAAGGCTCCTAAGTAAGCTCAAAAATCATGGGATAAAAGGACAAGTCCTTTTGTGGATCAAAAACTGGCTAATTAAGAGAAAACAGAGAGTGAGTATAAATGGGCAATTTTCTCAGTGGAGGGTGGTAAGCAGTGGGGTACCGCAGGGATCAGTACTTGGTCCACTGCTTTTTAACTTGTTCATTAATGATTTGGAGTTGGGAGTAAGCAGTGAAGTGGCTAAATTTGTGGATGATACGAAGTTGTTCAGGGGGGTGAAAACCAGTGAGGATTGTGAGGCACTCCAAAGGGATCTGTCAAGGATGGGCAAGTGGGTGTCAACATGGCAAATGGGGTTCAATGTGGCCAAGTGCAAGGTGATGCACATTGGAGCCAAAAATCCTAAATATAAATACACATTGATGGGGTCTGAACTGGCAGAGACTGATCAAGAGAGAGATCTTGGAGTTGTAGTGGATAACTCACTGAAAATGTCGAGACAGTGTGTGACTGCAATAAAGAAGGCCAATGCTATGCTGGGGATTATTAGGAAGGGTATTGAAAACAGATCAGCCAATATAATAATGCCCCTATATAAATCAATGGTGAGACCTCATTTGGAATACTGTGTGCAATTCTGGTCACCACACCTTAAAAAGGATATTATAGCTTTGGAAAAAGTGCAGAAAAGGGCAACTCGAATGATAAAAGGGTTGGAACACTTTCCCTATGAGGAAAGGTTAAAGCGCTTAGGGCTCTTTAGCTTGGAGAAAAGACGACTGAGGGGTGACATGATCGAGGTTTATAAGATTATGCATGGGAAAGAGCAGGTAGAGAAAGAGGTACTTTTCTCCCTTTCTCACAATACAAGAACTCGTGGGCACTCCATGAAACTGCAGAGCGGTCGGGTTAGAACGGATAAAAGGAAGTACTTCTTCACCCAAAGAGTGATTAACACATGGAATTCACTGTGTCCTGGCCCCACTGGTGGACCTCCTGATGGCACCTGGTATTTCTGGCCACTGTGTGACACAGAGTGTTGGACTGGATGGGCCTTTGGCCTGATCCAACATTGGCGTCTCCTATGTTCTTAATAATTTGTTGTTAGGTCTAAACCAAACTGCTGGTCTTCATATTGCCTCTTCAAGCAATTCTGAGAATACTTTTTAAAATCCTTGATAGTGTGAGTTCTTACAGGTCATGCCACTCACCTCTGAGTGTTAGCCATAACAGGGCAGTCCTAAGCAACATTATCTATATATCTAATAGCCAAGTTGCCCCCTCCGTGCGGATACTTAAATCAGCACGGAGGGGGCAGCTGGGGGGCCGGGGGAGGTTTGTGCACACGTGGGCCAGTCCCCACGTGTGCACAAAAATACAAAAAGTTTAAAAAATTTTCGGGGGGGATGTTTAAATCCCCCCGAAAGTGCAACGCTCTGCGTCCTACCTGGGGGCATCGCTTCGGGGGGGAGGGGAGGGTTTGGGGAGGGGGGAAGAGGGGGAAGAGACGAGCGGCCCAGCAGCAGGAGCCACCGGGGCTCGCATCGGAGGAGAGGAGGAGGAGGAGGGGAGAGACGAGTGAGGCCCCCGGGGCTCGCTACGGAGAGGAGGGGGAAAGAGACGAGCGAGGCCCAGCGGCTGCAGCCGCCGGGGCTCGCTACGGAGAGGAGGGGGAGGGGGAAAGAGACGAGCGAGGCCCAGCGGCAGGAGATGCCGGGGCTCGCTTCGGAGGGGAGGGGGAGGAGGGGGAAGAGATGAGCGAGGCCCGACGGCTCGCTTAGGAGGGGAGGGGGAGAGAGACGAGGGAGGCCTACGGAGGGGAGGGGAGGGGGGAAAAGAAAAAGTGGAGACCCAACAGTAGGCAACATTTTGTTGCGGGTCTCCACTTGTACCCTTCTAAATTCATTGAAGCAAATGGGATTCGGTTATCATCTGTGAAGCATCAAAAGATATAATGATGATGGTGATGGTGGTGATGAGACTAGAACCTGAGATGCATGCAGTGCAGTTCTAAGCAGAGTTAGACCTGTCTGTGCCCATTGACTTAAATTATTTCAATTGTTGGAGGTTGGCAACCGGCAGAAGACTTACTTACTGGCGGGGGGGGGGGATGCGACATGGAAGTGTAAGAATGATGCTCTAGCATTTACCCCAAACTTAATGGTTTGATTCTAGATTATTCCTTGCTATGAAAAGATGTACTGTGATGGAAAGACATAATGGCTTGGATCCTTGCCGCAGCTCCTCTGACAGTTTGACTTTTCCATTTGCAGATGAGGGGAAGGAGATTTTTGTTGATTCATTCCCGCCTGCCACAGACTTTTCCCTCCACACGATTGGGTCAGAAAACCCAAAGGAGCATGACTGGGGAGGGCAAAGAAGGCTGCAGTGAGAACGATGGGTTGGGGAAGTTGCTTTTGTTATGAATGGGGGCTGCTCTCATGCTAAAATAATACAAGCATTTGCTGGAGTAGTACTTGGATCTCCAGCTACACACAGAGCGGCATGACTTTAAGGTAAAGGTAAAGGTTCCCTTGCTCAAAAGCCAGTCGAGTCCGACTCTAGGGTTGCGGTGCTCATCTCCGTTTCAAAGCCGAAGAGCCAGCGCTGTCCGAAGACGTTTCCGTGGTCATGTGGCCAGCATGACTAAACACCAAGGCGCGCGGAACGCTGTTACCTTCCCACCGAAATGGTACCTATTTATCTACTTGAAATATCTTGCTTTCGAATTGCTAGGTTGGCAGGAGCTGGAACTAGAGACGGGAGCTCACTCCATCATGTGGCAACTCGGATCTCGAACTGCTGAGCTACTGACCTTCCACAGCCTGCAGTTCAGTTGCTTAACCACTTGAGCCACCGCAGCTCCTGGCATGACTTTAGGGCAATGCATAATTTGGGAAATTCTGGGCAGGCACTGGAGCTTCTGCTAAGCGGCCGAGGATTAAGCTTTTGCTACACAGAATGCTAATGCTGTGTCCCCCCCCCCCGCCACGCTCTTCTCTACACAGTGCTCTATTAGATTGCCGCCTTAAAACATCAGGCTTCCACCCTGCCCACTGCTTCCCAGAAAAAGCATAAATGAAGCCAAAACCATCCCCAGTGTTGATTTTATGGGTTCATGATTCACTCTAATTTGGGCCAGTGAGAATACCACTGCACCACTAAACAAACAAACAAACAAACAAACACGTACACACACTCACAAAGTCCAGCTCTTATATCAACCAGTTACAAAAGTGTTAGGCTCTGTTTGGATTCGGGGAAAGATAAAAGATTGGTTTTCAGCTCAAGTTCAATTTGACTAGCCATAATGCTTTTTCCATAATGCTTTCTTGAGTTTTCTTTTAAAAATAGTTCTTTTTTCCATAATGGCAACATTTCCAAGATCATTGTTTTCTTTCGTATGCTTGGAAGATCTACTGCGGTTTTGTTCCTGAGAGTGGCTTTTAAAAATCCCCTTCGGTTTACTTCTGTGGCACAGGGATCCTTATATTAGGAAACACTGGTAATTGCAAGGAGATCGGCCAATGATTTAAGCAAAGAGCTCCTGAATACTAGTCACGTCCTTCCCTAGCTTGAGCAAATTTCATGTGATGTGGTGTGTGTGGGGGATCACGTTTTGTTGCTTAATAGGGTTGCCAAGTCCCCCAAAGCGTGCGATGTGCTCGGCGTGAACACATCACCCGGTGGTGACATAATCGCGTTGGGCACGTTGCGGGGAGACGCTCTTATGGTTTCACCTCGGATGATTCTGGCCTCACCCCCAACATGCGCGACACAATGACGTGGTGTCATCACGGCGCACGGCACTCCCCCGCTAAACTGTAATTAGCACTTGGCAACCCTATTGCTTAAGGATGGGCCTTACTTAAGTTTTCTGTTCACAGAAGGCACTTTTATGAACAGAAGTGAGGAGGGGTTTTACAATTTGCCCTCTCCTTCTGCTACTTCCCTCACCTCCTGAAATCTTGCTTCTCCAGGGGTCAGAATTCCGGGGTATATTGGGTATCTGCAGTGGGAGAGGGAGACTGGCAAAAATTACCTCCCCTTTCACAAGTGGAAAACTTACATAGGCTACACTTGACAGTGTACAAATACTTGTCAGTAAAGTGGATATAAAAACCCAGTAAGGTGAGAATGAATATGAAATGAAGCATGGTTCCTGTTCACACACCACATGACCTTTATTCTTCCTTGCATGATGCTCGTGGTACCTCTGTCCTTGGAATTACTCACAACTGTAGATTTCAGTGTTATGTATTAACTCATGTTAAGAAATGATGATTCTGATAACATTAAGAAATGATGATTCTGCTAGTAATGGGTTTGCATTTCAAATATTCACTGCTCACAGTGTTCTTTTAAAAAATGAACTGGGCATCCTGACACAGAAATGTTCACTTGGTTTGTTATTAATCGTGGAACTATTTTGAACTGATGCCCCACTTCTGCACCTGCACAGCATTTACCAAACTGGGATGATGAGATTAGTAGCCAGTGTTGGTACATGCTGAGTACTGGATTCCTTGGATCCCTTGCTCAAGACTTTCCCCCCAGAATTTTTTTTGAGAGAGATATTTTTATTTTTTAGAAAACAAAGTAACAATGTAAAGGAGATACAGAAACAAAAAAGGGGTTTCATATCACAATTTATATAAAAATAATTATATAACACAAGGTGTGTGAAACAAAAAGCATTTCTCCCCAACAGCCCCTTCATTATACTTTTTAAAACACTATCCATAACATATAATGGTACTTACTTCTGTTGGATTACAGTTATATTCAGGGGTCATTTCGTAGAAAAAGAGTTGCAGGAGCTCATTAGCATAACTCATTAGCATAACTTATTTGCCTATGCCACGCCCCTGACATCACCGGAAGTGTGTCAGAAGGCAACACCCACCACTCAGGCTCCACTGAACTGTTTTGGATTGCTAGCTATTTGGGGGGGGGGGAGGAACGTGCAGATCTGTCCTGGTAGAGGAGGGAGAGCTTGTACCTGAATAAAACTTGGTCTTAAAGGTGCCACTGGACTGCTTTGGACTGCGGGGCCGGGCTGCTTCTTGCTCTGACTGAGAGCTGCTGGGAGCAGGGGGTGGGGCTTGTTGCATGTGCCCACCCCCTGGGCTCTTTACTGCCGGAGCTCTGCTCCTGTGCGCTCCTGCAGGAAATGACCCCTGGTTATATTCAACATTTTGGATTTAAAATTCAGTAACTAATCTATTTTACATCTACTTTATTGGTTTCATCTTTACTACATATTTGGTATTATATATTTTTGCCACCTCTACCTACTCACTGTAACTTTTGACATGAAGTAATATATCAGATAATAGAAAGAAAACCTGTTATATATCTCATAATAAGAAGGTAGAAGATATTTCTGCTTAGAATCCACTTCTTTATACATTTATATTCGAGATGTTACATTTAAAACTTATTCTTGTTCTGCTTCTGGATTTCGATACATTTGTGTACAATTTTTTGAACTACTTCTCATTCTAAATTTGTCTGCTTCTTGCATGATACACACTCCATCTGTCCTCAAAATTTGTGATTGATCTATTTCTCAAATAAGTTGTTAATTTCACCATTACTGCATAGTGGGCAGGTTTGTTTTCCCATTCTTCTAGACAGGGGCAGACATCTAATTTCCCTTTTGCTGCATAGATAATTCTAGCCACTGTCACCACATATTTGAATATCTCTTTCAGAATTTTTGGTAATTTCTTAGGCAGTATACCTCAGGGGTCATTTCCTGCTGGAGCGTGCCGGAGCAGCACTCTGGCAGTCAGGAGCCCCGCCAGCCCTGCCCCAGCCACCAGCAGCAAGGTAAGCCCCGCCTTTCCCTGCCTGCCTGCTGAGCACCTGGCAGGCAGAGACTCGGTCCGGAAGGCTGCTGCAGGCTGTGCTGCCCACGGGTAAATGAGTGAGCCTCCGCTTCAGGGCCAGCGGCGGGGGAAACTTTCTTTGCCATTGGTCAGCTGCAGGGCTGAGGAGGAGCCGGGGTGCTTGCCTTTGGACTTTTCTCTCTGCGCCACTCAAAGTGGGAGCGGCTCCGCTGGCTGGGCAGGGAGGGCTGGGGATGAAGTTTGGCCGAGTTGGACTTGGTCCAGGGGGGCTGCAGCCACTGCAGTCTGGTTGCCCAGTCTCCCTGGCAGCCATGGCAGGGCCAGTTCTCAGGTGAGTCTGCCTGCGAGAAGGACTGTTGTGGGTTTTCAAACCACCCAGGGCCAGCCAGATGCGCCTCCTTCCGTGCCGGCCGGCTCTGTTGTTGGCCAGACTTTGGGCTCCTGTTCACTTTGGAAGCCTAGCAGAACTTTAGGGGGGGGAGAAAGAAAAAAAGTCCTCAGTGTCTGAGAGGGGTGCCGGGCGGTGTCTGGAAGGTGGGACCTGCGCAGTAGGCTGGGACCCGCGCAGTAGGTTGATTCCCAGCGACCTACACCTCCCGGGGGGGGCACTCATCATTAAGGCCTTTAGGGGAGACAAAGGAAACCGTTAGTACAGAACTGTGGGTAAAATGCTGTACTTGCACAGCTTGCTACAGCATGCTGCTTTCAAAGAGTGACAGATGCCAGGTTGGCAAAACCCATCAGTTGTTAGCCACCGTGAAACTTTGTGTTCTTTCTGTTTGTTTGGCCATGGGAAGGCCAGGAGGTGAATGGAGTCTGCAAAGGGGCTCCTGACACTGATGCAGCATCCCTGTGGGCTGTGCTGGGGGGATTTGAGATAGGGAGGCGAGTGGATCCCTAAGTCACTGCATTTCTAAGGGGGTCAGGTTAATGATGTCTTCAACGGGTCCTTTAAAAAGAATTTTGTCAAAGTGGTTCCAGAACTCCTTTCTGGCATGTTTCCCCAGAAAATAAAGCCCTGGGAATTGTCTTGCTCACAGCAACAGGCAAAGCTCAGCTTGTATTCACTTGGTTATTTATTTAATATTATTTAATGTTATTATATGTGTAATGTGTGTAACTTTGTTTTAGGAACACCTCTCTTTCAAGGGGTCGGGTTATTCATAATTTACTAGAGAAGGGAGGATGTTTTTTTCTAGATAGTAGATCTGCTAGCCCTGTGAAACATGGAGCATGCAGAATGTGTATCACTTGCTGGAGTGTTTGCAAGTGACTGAAAGGGAAACTTGCATGAGATGGTGGCCTTTCTTCCATTATTAAAAGTTTTTGCTGAGCATATAAAAAAGCTGCAATCTTGCACAAGTCCCATTCTTTAATGTCACACTGTTCATACAAGTAGACCATTTATTTGGACAGGGTTTTTGCAATAATTTTTCATGTAACTATTCAGGTACATTGGTGTGATAAGAATGTAACTTCCTTTTACAAAACAAACCAATCCCACTCATATATAGCAAAGGTCACTGCTGATTTGCCCTTCTAAGAAACTTGACTTTAAAAAGCTGAACCCAGGAGGCTTTGTATAGCAACGATCACAAAAATAAATAGCAATATTTTCATGCTTGTTGTAGGTAGCTTCTAGTGAAGCCAGGGGGTGTGGCATAGGCAAATAAGTTATGCTAATGAGCTCCTGCACCTCTTTTTCTGGGAAATGACCCCTGGTATACCTAATAGCATATTCTTGGCTTTCACAGGGCATTTAAATTTTATTATGTTCTACATTTTTCTATTTATTGCCTGCCAATATTTTTTTGCTTTTTAATAAGTCCACCACATATGAAAAAAGTTCCATGTCTTGGTATTTGCAGCATCTTCCTTTGTAGTTTTTGACTGCTTTCTCAATGTCATTTGAGGCTAGTATATACCATCTAAAAACATTTTGTACCAGTTTTCTCTTAATGCCTGTTTGGCTGTAAACTTGATTTCTTTTTCCCATAAGTGTTCCCATTGATCCATAGATATCTGCTCTCTAAAATTCTGCATCCATTTGATGATACTTCTTTCACTTGTTCTTCTGTTTCTAGCTGGATTAACAACTTGTATATCCATAGTAGCAAATGATTTTTTTGTTTTGTAATCAACTGTTCAAACTCATATCTCTTAGAGCTCCACCTTCCATGTTAATGATCTTCTTTAGTCTTGAAACTGATTGATAATATAGTGATAATTGAATATTTATTCCTTCATCTTAAATATCTTGCCAAGACTTGATTTCCCCCTGAGCATTTACCATGTTATATTAAAAAGTCATTTGTATTGTGTATTTATTGTGATAAGCTTCTACTGGGGACATAAGCAGAGAGTTTGAAGGACTCAGTAAATTCCAGTGTGTGAGCCATATTCTCAAAAGTCCATCTCTGATTGTATGGCTTCTTTCTTGTGTTATGATTGATTTCTTAATCCATAAATAATTTCTATTCCAAATTATTTTGTTTATCTGTCTCTGCCACTTTTTCAATATCCTTTCTTCTATATGTATAGATAACATTGATTGTAGAGATTCTTCCCAGTCATGAAATGTTTAATTTTTTTCCATCTAAATAAGTCTGCCTGTATAATTTCCCAAATCCTCTGGTAATTATTTTTGAAAAGATTATAATTTTGACCAGTTGCATTTATTCCCAAATATTTGATGGGTTCGGTGGTTACTGTGCATTCTGTACTTTTTATAGTATCTTCTTGATGTTGTGTTAAAACAATTCATTATCATTTTTCTCTTTTTAAAATTGATTTTGTATCCTGAAAATGATCAAAATTCTTCACTGTGTTCATTGCATTCTGTAATGATTTTTGGGGATCCATGACTTGTAGAACCACATCATCTACATAGCTTTTCATTTTAAATTCTGTATCATCTACTTTTATTTCCTTTCCTTGTGTCTTGTAGCTAAAGTCTCTAACACTAGGATAAATAATAGAGGTGACAAAAGACATCCCTAGCATGTTCCTTTTTCTGTTGAGATTGTATTCTGTTAATTTCCCATTTATTAAAATCTTTGCTTTTTGTCATAGGCGTGATCTTCGTGGGGGCGGTGGGGCTTCAGCCCCTGCCGAAACTTTCAGGAAGGTGCTCAGCCTCCCCCGGGGGCCACCCTTGCTCCTAGCACAGCAATGCCTCTGGCCCAGCCCCAGCCCCCTCCCCCCCGGGAAATTGGAAAGTCTACACCCTTTCATTCATTCAGTTGCAGAATTCAGGGCTGCAGTTCAAAGTACATTCAGTTAAAAAGCCATATTAAATTGTCAAACACATTCGCTGTATCCAAAAATAAAAACGCTGCTTTCTTTCTATTGTTCACAAATTCGATTGTGTCTATTATAAATTGTATATTATCTTTCATATACCTTTTTGGTACAAAACCTTTTTGATCAGTGTGAATTAGATTTGTTATACGTTTTCTTAATATTTCTGCCAATACGGTAGCAAAGATTTTGTAATCTACATTCAGCAGAAAAATAGGTCTATATGACTGTGGTAGCATTGCATCACTGCCTTCCTTATATATTAACAATATATACACCTCTTACCACTTCAGAGGTATTGTCTTTCCTTCTTTTATCTTCCTTTATTTCCTTCCTTTATTCTATACTTCGTGCTCACAGACCAATGGGTCATAAGCAAACAAGTTTGATAGTCCATATAGTACAGAATAATACAATCCAAAAATACAGAAAATAACCAAGCAACCACAATTACAAATAATAAAATATACCATTATGGATAAAAGTCATTAAAAACCATTGATAAAATTTTTGCCAGAGTTACGCTTGGGTCGGTATCAGCCCGAAGCTTTGTAACTGCTTCTTGTTTTGAAACACATCCCCACTTCTGAACTGTGATCCATTTATATGTAGTGAGTTCATGCTTCTTACAATCAATTAAAAAGAATTGCCAGATGGTATCTTGATTTCCTGATTTACAATCACAAAATCATTCAGAAAAAGGAATCCCTAGGAACCTGCCTGTTAACTCCCCCAATGCTAAAACATTTAATCTAGTTTTAGTGAAGAGTGCTCTGTATTAAGGGACAGTTAAGAATTTACAAAATGCAGGCAGAGTCCTTGGAATAGGGAGAGAAGTCTTTGACAAGTAAATGTAAATAACACTCCTCTGGAGAACTAAAAATTTTTAATCTAAAAATAAATGTTGCAATCCAGGCTTTGGCTTCTAATAATGGTTCTGCAAATTCCAACTGGATTACTGGACCAGAGGTACACATTGGTAATCTAGACGTGGAGCACAAAAAAAGAAATTAAGCAGGAATCATATTTCTCATTTACTTTGGCAATAAAGGTACCCCAAATAATAACAATGGAGCTACCTTAGCCTTAAATGCCTGGATTCATAACTTTTTGAAATGATATCATCAATACTTCTTCAGAATGTTTATACATTTATAATGCATTGCTGTTAGCCCATCTAGACCTGGAGCTTTATCCTTTTTCATATTTTTATTGCCTGGGAAATTTCTTTAATAGTTATTGTTTGATTTAAAGATTTTCTGTGTTCTGGCATGAACATTGTAGTTGGGATGTCTTTGAAATATTCTCTTATTCCTTTTTCTGAGACAGACTACTTCTTGTATAATCCTGAGGGAGCATTGACAAATTGTTCTTGTATTTCTTTTTCTGTATATGTAATTTGATTCCCTTTCTTTACACCTGTTATTACTCTTTTTTCCTTCTCCTTCCTAAGACAATACACCAAATATCTGCCAGGTTTGTTCACATATTCAGAATGCCTTTGTTTTAGAAATGTTAATTTTTCTGTACCTCTTCCATTTCTAACATGTCTAATTGGTTTTTCAATTGTCTGATCTCTGCTAAAGTGTCTTTACTGAGATTTTTAAAATGTTCCTGTTCCAGTCTCTGGATTTTTTCTGCTACCGTGTTTCCCCGAAAATAAGACACTGTCTTATATTTATTTTTTCTCCAGAAGACACACTAGGGCTTATACCACAAATGCATAGAAATCCTGCTAGGGCTTATTTTTTGGGTAGGTCTTATTTTCGGGGAAACAGGGTATTATCTCAGTTTGTTCTGATTTTTCGTGTTTCGTTTTCGCAGCAGCTGCTAAGAAGATTCCACTGATAAAAGCTTTGCTTGCTTCCCAAATTGTAGCTGAGGACAAAATTCTTCCAGATCCTTTTTACACTTGCTTACTACATCATCTTGTAATAAAAGAGCATTGTTTAGTCTCCATCTTCCTCTTAGTTTTCTGTTCTGTTGCCAAACTACTTCTTTGGGATTATGGTCTGCAAATATATTTGGTTGAAGCTTTAGACTTTTTGGTTGAAGCTTTAGACTTTTAGATATCCAGCACATATCTATTTTTGAGTATGTTTGAGATTATGGTCTGCAAATATATTTGGTTGAATCTTTGCTTTAGACTTTAAGATATCCAGCACATATCTATTCTTGAGTATGTTTGTTGTCGATTGGAGAAGAAAGTAAAGTCTCTGCCATTTGGATGCTTGATCCTCCAGGCATCTTCTAATTCTAGCATTTCCAAACATTGGAATACGTTTTGGGGTAATTTCCCACATTTAAAATTCCTGGATCTGTCCTTCTTTGTATCTAGTATTTTGTTCATGTCTCCAAAAACCAATATATCTTCATCTTGAAATACTAGCATGGTTTGGGAAAAGTTCTCAAAAAATGTAACTTTAGCACTGCTTGGCACATAAGTTGTTGCTAACATACACACTATCATTTTTAGGATTAGATATCTTCCTTCTGGGCCTTTTAATTC
The DNA here is from genome assembly GCF_001447785.1 of Gekko japonicus. Lineage (NCBI taxonomy): Eukaryota > Metazoa > Chordata > Lepidosauria > Squamata > Gekkonidae > Gekko > Gekko japonicus. The sequence continues at coordinate 162,438 of NW_015170357.1, read as the reverse complement.
TAATACTTCTAACTGTGGGTTGTTTATATAAATGGCCACTCCACATGTTTTGTTTTGAGCTGAAGCAAGATATACTTTACTTAATTTTGTATTAATTGAAATATGTTTGTGTTTCATCTTTATATGAGTTTCTTGTAGACAATATTACGATGTTTTGCTTTTTGTTGGTTAACAGTTTTTTTACATTTTGTGGGAGAGTTCAGTCCATTAATATTTACTGACATGAGAATTTTTAATGGCACAGAAGTTTGCAGAACAATAGCTGTGACTTACTTCCAGAGTGGCAGTCTCATTATCACCATCATCACATCATGGCAGTTGTTTAGGCAGTGTGCTGCTGCTCGTCTATCCTTGCACTATAGTTCCCATTCAGCATTGTGAGAGCATGTGTGTACCAAAACATCATGAGCCAATTTGAAACTGGGTTTTTGTGTGTGTGTGAGGGGGAAAAATTGGTTTTGTTAGCTTCGTTAGTTGTTTGTTAGCTCATAATGAGTGGTCTAAAATGCAAAGGAGGAGCTGATTTCCACAATTTAGGAGAAAAAGGAACTTTAGCCATTGAGATTAGCCATGTATGGTTGAAAGAAACTGTACCTATTGGCCCCAGATTGTTCTAATGTTGGCTGTGTCTGAAAATTATAGGTATATAGAAATATTGTAAACATCTACTAAATTCAACATTCTGTACATAGTTTATATAGAGGAGCAGTGACAATCTGATGGTGTTATTTTGAGACTTACATCTGTACATTTTCATATGTTTACTCTTTATAGGGTTTCTGAATGAGTTTTTCCAATGTCTGTCAGTTGTTTCTCATCGGGATTTCCTATGAAATTTTAAGTACAGTGGCCAAATGCTAAGCATATTTTCTCCTCCTGAGGCCATGTTTTTGTAATGTGGGAAGGACCCAAAGTGTGTGTATGGCAAGGCTCTCCACAGCTTCTTTGCCTTTCTTATGTCTCTCACTCCCTCATACTTAGGGTTGCCAAGTGGCACTTACCTTGCCGGCAGGGAACTCCCGTGCGGATCCCGGCGCGTGTGCGCTTTGCGCGCGCGCACCGCATGCACGTCACATGGAAGTGACATCATGATGCCGGGCACGCTGGGGGCGGGGCCATGACCATACAAGGGAAAACCATAGAGTTTTTCCTTGTATGGCCGTGGCCCCGCCCCCAGCATGCCCGGCGTCATAACGTCACTTCCCTGTGATGTGCACGCTGGGGTGGGGTTCCCCCCGGGGCCCAATTCCCCGGCGTCGGGGAACGGGCCTCTGGGGCGGGGGGTTTTCCGCCCCTCGGGGGGACTTGGGAGCCCTACTCATGCTCATTCAAAAGTGGTCCTTGTCAGCCATTTTGTGGTTATTACCCACTGCGATGGTCAGGCTGGGTTCTGCCTCTCTCCGTAAGAGCAGCCAAGGAGAGCTGCCAGAATGTTGAGAACAGGAGATTTGAAAACAGAAGTTAAAAATATGGCAGTGAAGGGTTAGTAGCAGACAAGTAGATTGCCTAAGCGCTGAGGTGACTGACTGAAGGGAACTGGGAACTGTATAGATGAGCTGCTTGGAATAGGCAGTACATTTGTAACTAAAGGATCCCTAATTGTAGGTATAGGACCTTAGTTCAAAAGTTCAGTGGAAGTGAAATGTCCTTTCTTAGACTTTCCTTTCCTCAGTGTTTTGTTTATATCATAAATAAAAGCTTTCTTGTATGATTAACCCTGTGAGCTGCGTGTCTGAGGGAAAGAATTACACACAAACACACACAGAGTTTAATATCTTAGTCTATACACATACAGGATATGAATGAATGGTGGCAGCGAGTTATTGGAACAATGTTTGAGCCACAGCGCCAATAGCTTTGTGTGTGTATGGGCTGATTATTAAAGGGGACTGGGCTACGCTATCTGGATGTCTTTGTGAGTGAGAGAGAGGATCTGAGGTGTGAGATGATCATGACTTTCCGTAGATTTTAAGAGACAAGAAGGGTGACGAATGTGATGTCCTGAGAAGAGAGGTTGTAGAGGGTGGCAGGCACTCTGTGTGAGTGCACAAGGGGCATCACACCCACATACATGCATTTTAAGAACATTAAAAGTACCATGGAATGTAGCTTTGAAGTTAAAAGATCTGTGTTTGGAAGGGACTGCTAGAATCCTCATTGCCAGTCCTTTTGCGCAAAGAGCTCCTTTGTGTTGCTGCCCAAAATTACTCCTGTGTGACAAGATCCCACATGGCAACTTAAGGAAGAGACATTGGCACTGTAGCTGTTCTGGCCTCAGGCTTCTGAGCTGTTGGTTTCCTTGAGAGCAGGGACTTGCCCTGCCCACTATGGCTTGGCTGAAGCGCAGTATGAAGCACAGAAGTAGACTGGGGTGGGGTCTGGGTTGGGTCTGGAGCAGAAGGTTAGTGGCCTTATGAACTGGTTGATCCAACAAAGCTTACTTCCTCTCCTTCAGCTGCCGGAGAAACCTTCCAAGCTGTTCTGAAGTTAGCTTCTGGAATTCAAATGGCCAGTCCTAATAGGGCCAGAATCCTTCAGGGGATTGTCATCTTAACCAATGGTCTGGGTGACTGGTTGGAGCACACTGCTAGACTGGCACTGCATCTTCTTTCAGTTTACAGTTGCCAGCCTCTGGAGATTTCCCGCCATTACAACTGATCTCTAGGTGACAGAGATGAGTTCACCCAGAGAAAATGGCCACTTTGGAAGGAGGACTCTATGGCATTATACCCCATTGAAGTCCCTCCCCTCCCCCAAACCCTCCCTCCTCAGGCTCCACCCCCAAAATCTCCAGGTATTTTCCAACTTGGAGCTGACAACCCTATCTCAGCTGCATCTGTGTGAGCCTGCTGTCTCCTTTGTTCCTGCTGGATGGGGGAGAATCCTGGATGGCCAGTGTTCCAGGCCCTGATCTAGTATGGCTAACACAAAGCTGTCTCATGATCTGGGAGATTAGACTGAGATTTTTGTTAACCCGGTACATCTTCCTACTGACAGTTGCATTCCGACTAGGTTGATAAGAACCCATAGGAATGGAGGCCTCCTGCTTCAGGGAACCATGTTAACACAGTTCTGGTGTAGAACCTCAACAGCAGGCTCCTCAAGATTGGCTTCTGGAGTTTAGAGGTCTGGGTCTGAGGGGGTGGCAACAGTGTCTCTCTGACTTCCCTGCTCTTCCTCAGGCAATGTTCCTGGTTCCTTGGGCTTCTCTTCTGAAGTTTCCAAGTCTGAGTTAGGGTTGCCAGGTCCTCCCTGGCTACCAACAGGGGATGGAGACATAGAGCTGTCAGATCCAGCGTGGGAAACTCCTGGAGATTTGGGGATGGAGCCTGGAGAGGACAGGGACTTCAGTGGGGTACAATGCCCTCTAAAATATCCATTGTATCCAAAGATCTCTATAGTCTGGAGATGAGCTGTAATTCCAGGGGATCCCTAGGTACCACCGGGAGGCTGGCATCCCTGGTCTGAGTCAATGGCCTGCCAAGCTGGGACCATGACAGTACCATAAAAATGTTTTCCCACAAACATTAGTTTCTTTTTTAAAAAATTCCATAGGCGCATGTGTGAGTGTGTGCATACCTGGAAGTCATGGTGACCTCTGGTGACTAACCCCTATTGGGGGTCTGGAAGATATTCAGATGGGGGGCTGAATAAAGCCCTCCCCTGCCTCCTAACTGCTGGTATTTCAAGGAGGTCTCCCATCCAAGTACTTGCCAGAGTTGACCATTCTTATAGGGCTGCCATGTGGGGGCGGGTGGCGGGTAAACCCTCGCTTTGGAGGCCCAATTTCCGCTGCCGCGGAATCGGGCCCTGGGGGGAACTCTGCCCCCCGAAGTGCAGCGTGGCTGCGTCACCAGAGGTGACGCAACCATGCGATCACATTGGGGGTGTGGCCTCGATCATCGGAGGGAAAACTATGGTTTTCCCTCCAACAATTGGGGCCGTGCCCTCAACGTGTCGATGTTGCGCGTCACTTCCGGTGACGTTTTGGTGGTGCGCGCACACACACATGTCCACTGACAGCTCCCCCGGAGCCCGGTGAGGCTCCCCCGCCGCCAAGGTAAATAGACTTGGCAACCCTATGTTCTTAGCTTCCGAGGTCTGATGAGATTGAGCTTGCCTGGGCTATCCAGGTCAGGGTTAACTTTACTGTTTCTTGGGAGCTCCTGGCTATGGTATGGAGACCTCCTATAGATCCATACTATATACTATACTAAAACATGTGTAGAGGCCCCTTCTAACATTGTCTCAGCAACATGGGGGCCTCAGCAGGATGTCCCTTGACTCTCCAGTAATATCAGAAGTCTTAGGCTTGAGTCTCACAGAATATTTCTACTGATGGCAGGATTTCCACCAGCAGAGAATAGCATTCTAACCTCCCTCGTCCCACTGCAGCCCCCAAAGCCCCCCCCCCCCGTTCCTGGGAGCAGCATCTCAGGGATCAGGGCCCGCTAAGCTCTCCAAACAACCAGTCTTTATTGTCTATCAGTGAACATGGAGATCCAGTAAGTCTTCTTTGTGAAAGATTCCTCCTTCCACTAAAGTTGACAGGCCGTACCTGACAACCAGTGTTCCCTCTAAGCTGAGTGAATGTGAGCTAGCTCACAGTTTTTTAGCCTCTGGCTCACACACGTTTGTCTTAGCTCAGGAAGGATGGCTCCAGAGCGAACTAATGTATGCGGTAGCCAACTTGCTCGCTCACAACTGTAATGCCAGCAGCTCACAAAGTAGAATTTTTGCTCACAAGACTCCACAGCTTAAAGGGAGCATTCTACCCCTCAGAGCAATTAGGGGGCATGGACTGGCATGCTGGCATCATACTGGCATGCTGACATTATTTCCTGGAAAAACCAGAAGTTTTTAACAGAAACAATATCAGTATGCCAGCATGATGCCAGTGTGCCTCTCAGTTTCCTCCTCATTCCCTCCCGTTGGTGCTTTAGGTGTCAGTTGGCAAAACAACAGGTTGCCTACAGGAGGAGACCTTGGATTTTGATTTTATTGCATTTCAGAAGTTAATAGAGTTTCATCTCTTTCCTTAATAATTTAGAAGAAATTATTCTGGCACATTATTATTATTAGCAAAATAACATTGCCTCACATTGCCTTTTAAAAAAAATCTATAGGCTGTCGTGTATCCATTATACTATGAGTTATTTCACAGACTAATAGAGTAGTATAATGTTTTTAACCCAGACAGATATTAAAATAAATATTTAATTACACCAATCGTAATGTGAATTCTGAAGTTATAACCGAATAAGTGGTTCTCCTTGGATTTAAATGCAAATACAACATTTATTGAGAAATGAAATCTAATAATTCTATTTGTTTTCTTAAATCTGTAAGATGACTTCAGAAACAATACGGGCTTTGCTTTCTACAGTCATGATCATGCAAGGATGAAACCACACATGAAAAGTTGGCTACTGTGCATGGATTGTATTTTGAACTGGGTCTTGTGTACAGAAAAGCATGTCACATGGTATTATGTATTATAATAATAATAATAATAATAATAATAATAATAATAATAATAATAATATGTTTGGAGCATGGGATAACTGAATCCAAGGAGATTGCATCTGTGCTTAGAGAATTCTATCTTTTGAGGGAGTCAGTTGAATTTTGTTCCAAAGAAATAATCTGTGTAAAGGCATTGCGGACACAGCTGATCTGCTCCCCCCAAAGCAAGTTCTGGCCCACATTTTTGCCCTGTTTTTTGTGCCTTCATCCTGCCACTGTTCTCCATGCCCTGCCTCGGGGTGGAGCTGGCTTGGCATCCCGGTAGAGTGCTGAGCTGGCAGGCTTCACTGTGCCGGAGTAGCCAGTGGCGGTGGGCCCATCAACTCCACTTCCTCCTGTTCTTGTCATGCAGCCTCTCCACGATGTGGAGAGTAAGTTGGGGATTTGGGGTGTGGGGTTGTGAGTGGATGCTGAAGGGGTTGTAGGGTTTGCCAGTGGTGAGAGTCTGGGCACAAAAGTGCGGGGATAATCATATAGCCAAATTTGATTGGCTCTGTAGTGGTGTGACATCCTTGCATTCACTATATGATTCCTGATCAGTTGGAGTCAGTGTAGGAAGCTTAAAATAACCCCTTAACAAGAAAAAAAGATAACTCCAAGGCAACAATGTGTGTGTGTGTGTGTGTGTGTGTGTGAGTAACAGCAAACAGATTAAAAAAACAGAGAAAATTAAGATTTTTGGAAAATTTCACCCCTCATCAAAAGCAATATTTTCAGTCAAAAACTTAAATGGATGAATGTTCTGTACAACAGCGTGCAATGTCTACTGTTGACTGCCAGGTCCCCTTGTCTTGGTGGCGGGGGGATCTGGGAGGTGTTCCAGAAGTGGGGATGTCTCCGAAGTGCTGATGTTACCCAGAAGTGACATTATCATGTCAGCAATGCCGGGGGTGACGCTCTTGTTTTTGGGTGACACTCAGGGATGATGCTCTGGTTTTGGGCAAAACTCTGGTAAAAAATCGGGGTCAAACCATAGAGTTCTGCCCAAAAACCAGAATGCCACCATGTGTTACCTGGAAGTGATGTCATTGCATCAGGGATATCAGGCAGGGATGTTGCTATTTATGGGTAGGGTTTCCCCCACCAGCCAGCTGGGCAGTGGGGGGCAGAAGCCCCCAAAACTGGGGGATTTCCCCCCCGGACCTGGGGAATGGCCACCCTAGCCTGAGCAATATTAGAGAACTGTTGGGAGGCTGTAATTTTCTGAGGATTTTGCAATCATTCATAGTTCTGGTCAATGTTCCCTCTAAGCTGAGTTAGTATGAGCTAGTTCACAGATTTTTAGCCTCCGGCTCACACTTTTTTTGTCTTCGCTCAGGAAGGATGGCTCCAAAGCAAACTAATTTACACAGTAACCAAATCGCTTGCTCACACATTTAATGCCAGTAGCTCACAAAATAGAATTTTTGCTCACAAGACTCCACACCTTAGAGGGAGTATTGGTTCTGGTCCTTTCCAGGTACTGCCTTCCAACTACCTCCCACCACCCCAGCTGCCCCACCTACCTTGCAACCACTGGTATGGCTACTGCTGTAGAGATAGGCTGGTCTCTCTTCCCCAATCTCCTGTGCTTCTCTTCTACCTCTCCATTGCCTTAGACAGAGGTTCAGTTATCTCTGAGGTACCAAGGTGTACCCTTGGACATTGCTAAAATAGTATTTGAGACAGTGTATACTGGGGTCTGTGAGACCATCCATGTTAACTGATTGGCAGCAGCACTCGGACCAAGGTAAGTGAAATGGCAGGGAGGAGAAGGAAGCAGAAAAGAAGAGGAATCCTTTGGTTTGGAAATACAGCTCAAGCCAAAGAAGATTCTGAGGCTATATTAAAGATGAGCATTGCAGGGCACCAAACTCTGTGTTCCAGACTCAGGAAATACACATTTCAGCAGCACCTTTAATCCACTGGCTAGTTTGACGGTAAAACCTGGATTCACAGCTATAGTATGAAACCTCATTATTGGGTCACCCCAGGCAAATCGCTTATTCTTTGCATGTAAAATCAGAATGACTTCCTGTTTCACCTTAGTTGGCTGATGGAGGGATTAATTTTTTAGTAATTAAAGCCAACTGGATCCCACGGTACTGGGAGGATTTCAAATTCCCGAAGACTAGAATCCTAAGTAGCTGTTAACTAGCTTGGTTAGGAAAGGGAAATTGGTGCTAAGTGGTGGCCTATTTCTGTGAATATGAATCCAGAAAAAGATTTATGACTCTGTAGCAAATCTCTGTGTTATTTGTTTAATCTGCCTCTGTCGTGAGTACTGAGGGCAAAGCTGGGTCTGTATCTGAGTCAGCAAATCCTTGTTCCCTGAATGCATTTATATATACGATTCATGTGTCCTTTGTATTCAGGCCACCTTTTTAGATGTATATTTAAAACATGTGTACACCTTGCAAATGTATGAAAAAACCTTGCAGTATCTATATATGTGATAGCCAAGGCGCCCCCTGTGTGCGAATATCTAAATCCGCACATTGGGGGCACCTGGGGAGCAAAGAGATTTTCCTGCACATTTGGGGCAATCCCTAGATGTGCAGAAAAATCTGAAATCTATTTAAAAAACTATAGGGGGGATACTTAAATCCCCCCAAAAGTAAAGGAGCGTTCCCTGCGCATGCACAGAGAACGCACTCACCACTAGGAACTGTGGCAGAGCCGTGCAGGGCTTGCTGCCATTGCTGCTGTCATCGTTGGTGGCAGCATGGGGGGAGAAGCCTTGGAGGGCCGGTGCTGGGAGCAACAGACATTGTTGCTGTTGGCGAGGGGGAGAAGCCTGGCGGCCCAGCAGCTAGGAGCCGCACAGGGCTCGCAGCCATTGCTGCTGGTAGCTGCAGTGGCGGGGGGGAAACCTGGCGAACCCAGCGGACCGGCTGTCAGGTGGGGGGGAAGCCTGGCGAACCCAGCGGACCGGCTGCTGAGCCCTCCTATGGCCGCTGCTGCCGCCTCCTCTGTGCGGAGCTCCTGCTGCTTCAGCAGGCCAGCCATCCAGGAGCCGTGGGGAATACCCCCCCCCCCCGAGGATCACCCCCCGTGAGTATCACGGGTCCCTCTTCTTGTCTGATTCTAATGTTAACTGGTATTGAAGATAAGATCCAAAGCGTGACAGACTGTTGGCTTAACTCACTGCTGCAGTTTGCATAGATGGAGCCAAAATAAATTCTTTGGAGACCTGATGCCACAGGAGGCTCAATTATGAAAACTCATCTAGTAAGGATCCTGCTTCAGTGCAGGAGGTTTTAGGATAAAACAAAGCAATAACAGGGGTTACTGTAAAGTTTATTTCACACAACATCTACTCATTACAAAATCCAAACCTGCTAATATTTTAAGCTGCAGTTTCTAGAAATGACTTACTTCAATTTGTACAACGGCAGTAGCTGCTAAAATAAATACTGGGACTTGCTTCCAAAATAGGGCAGGGAATTTTCACTTGGAACTTGCTCATTGCTCCGTAGGGACTAATAAAAATTTAAGTAATTTAAATCATTAAGTAACCTTATCTAGTATTGTGGAAATAAATATTGTCAGATAGTCTGCTTTCTTTGAAGAAGAAACTTTTCCTGGGGTAAACCGTTCTTAAAAACTCCCCCCCCCCCCATCAAAGCTCATTCATGTCACTTTTTAATTATTATTTTTGTTTTCACACGTGGCCCATATTATCAGCTTAGGGACAAAAATACTGCTTCCTCCTCTCTTTATAAATACTGAGTGCAATGAAAATATTGTTAATCTTTCTGGGATGTTTACCCAGTATTACTAGTAGCAGATCTGTGGCGTCGGTGTTAATGATTTTGTGTAGGAAAGATTGAAATCCCTCCACTGACCCTGAAGCACTGCTGGCTTGCCAAGTATTACTCAGTAGCACAGACCTTTTTTTACTACTGGTGATTAGAGTCTCGTGGAAGGGTGTTCTCACTCAAGATTGATTTTATAATCCCTTTATGTGGATAGGGAAGAATATACATTTTTGGAGAAAAGGGAATTTTATCCAATCCCTTAGGTCCTGGTTAAAGTCCATTGAATAAATAGATTGCTAACTGTCCTGAAGGGGAAAAAAATGACGTCCTTTTAACAGTGGTTTAATGGGGTGTTAGGAGCTGCGGTGGCTCAAGTGGTTAAGACGCTGAACTGCAGGCTGTGGAAGGTCGGTAGTTCAGCCGTTCGAGACCCGGGTGTGCCGCATGACGGAGTGAGCTCCCGTCCCTAGTTCCAGCTCCTGCCAACCTAGCAGTTCGAAAGCAAGAAATTGCAAGTAGATAAATAGGTACCACTTCAGTGGGAAGGGAACAGCGTTCCGTGCGCCTTGGTGTTTAGTCATGCCAGCCACATGACCACAGAAATGTCTTCGGACAGCGCTGGCTCTTCGGCTTTGAAACGGAGATGAGCACCGCAACCCTAGAGTCGGATTCGCCTGGCTTTTGAGCAAGGGAACCTTTACCTTTTTTAATGGGGTGTTATTTACCTTCATGCAATGCTGCCCATTTCCACATCTTAAGCCTCTGTTAAAGAGACAGGGTGGAGCTGCGGTGGTTCAAGTGGTTAAGACGCTGAACTGCAGACTGAAAGGTCGGTAGTTCAGCAGTTTGGGACCTGAGTGCCATGTGATGGAGTGAGTTCCCGTCTCTGGTCCCAGCTCCTGCCAACCTAGCAGTTCGAAAGCAAGAAATTGCAAGTAGATAAATAGGTACCACTTCGGTGGGAAGGTAACAGCGTTCCGTGTGCCTTGGTGTTTAGTCATGCCGGCCACATGACCACGGAAACGTCTTTGGACAGCGCTGGCTCTTCGGCTTTGAAACAGAGATGAGCACCGCAACCCTAGAGTCGGATTCGACTGGCTTTCGAGCAAGGGAACCTTTTACTTTTTACTAAAGAGACAGGGCATTTTTCTCCTGGCCTATAAATAACAAAGGGTAAGTGAGCATTAGACCTCTCAAAAGTCTCACCTTTGTTAGGGTCACTTGGAGGCCCAGTCATAGGGCAAACACCTTGAATCGGGTTGCCAGCTCTGGGTTGGGAAACGCCTGGAAATTTTGCAGATGGGTACCTGAGGAGGGTGGGGTTTGGGGAGGGGACAGACTTTGAGTCCACCTTCTAAGGCAGCCCTTTTCTCCTGGTCAATTGATCTCTGGTGCCTGGAGATCAGTTGTAAGAGCGGGAAATCTCCGGCTACCCTCTGCCTTTTCCCTCATAATACCTGTCATGAGGCAAGTCTTTGTACTTGGGGGTACCCAAGTGTGAAACAGAACTTTCCCAAGAACTTGCAAAGAGAGGGAATGTCTCGCAGTTGCTGACCGTGAATTAGTTGAAGTGAAAAGCTGTTACCGAAGAGAAGAAGCATTATGCTCTTCATGTGCAGCACAACATGAGTCAGTTTTGCATTTTGGAGTCTGTGCCAGCAGTTGCTGACCGTGAATTAGTTGAAGTGAAAAGCTGTTACTGAAGAGAAGAAGCACTATGCTCTTCATGTGCAGCACAACATGAGTCAGCTTTGTATTTTGGAGTCTGTGCCAGCTGGCAGAAACTGCTACCGTTCTCCTTCCTCTTTTCACATCAGCGAGTGTGAAAAGTGAATATTTACCAGGTAGGTACTTACCACAGTGTGATCCTGTAGCCACTTGGTAAACCAATCTGTATTAGCCAGCCAAGAGGTGAGGACAGTTTTATCACTCCCTTCTTCCCTAAATCTGTGACCATGTATGGACCTGCTGTAAAACTCTCTTCACCACTTGATGGAATTATATGATCAGTCAGTTCACCCAACAGCTGTATGAATGCCATGACAACTTGCTACTTGACAGATCAGTGTCTATATTCAACAATTCAGGGTGATAGAGCGAGGGCCAGGGGTCATTTCGTAGAAAAAGAGCTAGGGGAGCTTATTAGCATAACTCATTAGCATATGCCACACCCCCTGACATCAGGGGCCCGGCGGTGGACCTGCAAGGCCAGCGGGAGTGCGAGGAAGCCCCGCCAAGGCCCTCCCTGGCCCCAGGCAGGCAGGGATGGGGAGAGGCGGGGAGGAAGCAACTTACCCTCCCTCTTCTCCTGCCTCCTCCTGGCTGAATGAGGGCTGGAAGCGGGGCGGCCGGAAGCAGGGGGCGGGGCTTCGTCATGTGCCCCGCCCCCCTGCACCTCACCCGGGGGAACTGCGTTCCCCCGCGTCCCCCCCCAAAATGACCTCTGGCGAGGGCAACCTATCTTCCAGCATTTCACAGATCATACCAAGAATCATGGTCCAAGCCCCACTCCCTCCTCCTTATTAGCCGTACGCTATGTGTGACATTATGTGCTATATGTATTTGCTTTTGATACTCCTGAACTCCACTGACTTAAAAGACAAGAAGGTGATGGTTCTTTAAGTTAAAGTAATACTAGAAAGCATCAACCATCACACACTATGTTATCAGCAGTTCAAAATTACCCCAGCAGATGCAAGGTATGAATCGGTGAGCTGTGCATTGCATGGTGTTCACTAGCATACCTTGGCTATACTGTGACGGGGACAGATAATTTTTTAACACACCCCCCTCCTCTATTTTTTTTTGCCATTAAGTCACAGCTGACTTATGGCGACCCTGTAGGGTTTTCAAGGCAAGAGATCTTCGGAGGTGGTTTGCCATTGCCTGCGTCCGCATCGGCCCTGCTTAGCTTCTGAGATCTGACGAGATCAGGCTCGGTTGGTCCTATCCCGGTCAGGGCCCCTCCTTTATATGACAAAATTATTTTCTGTAATAATCATGAAATAAAACAAATAATAATAATGGCCAGAAAATAAATTCAGGTGGGTAGCCATGTTGGTCTGAAGCAGCAGACCAAAGTTTGGTCTTAAAGGTGCCGCTGGACCCAAGGTATTTGTGAGAGCTAGGTGTCTGCTGTTGTACACTAGCCAAAGCATCACAAAATCGTGATTGCAAGCGTCACGGGGCTCACACAGAAGGTGCCTCCATCCTCCATTGTTTCCAGAGGACTAAAGTCAAACCAGAAAATCTCTGCAGTAGAAACTGAAGGGGGGGGGCATTTTTGCAAGCCAAGCAGAATCACTGCAATGTACAGAATACCCAAAAGTACCAATGCAATCACAGAGTGCCCAGCAAACCCCAGTGCATTATGGCAATGCCGGCTGATGTCAAGCACAGAATCACAGTCCAAACAGGGTGGAGGGGTTTGGAAACCCAGCAGAACTAGTGCAATGTACAGTGCCCAGCGAACCCAGTGCCTCCTGTTCATAATATTAACAAAGGTTTACTACTGTACTACTCTTAAATGCATTATGTCAGGAAGCAGGATAGGAATGAGAAGGTTTTAGGACCAGAAGTGAAAACGGGGGGGAGGGGGGGGGGAGAGACATGGAAAACTTAGTTCTGTTAAGGAAATTTGCTTCACTCTTGGAGAAAGGGAAGTCTAGCCAATCCTAGAATGCATTTTACTATGCTGAGACTTCCCTGCGCCCCTAGTGGTTGCAGCCAGAACTGCATTTTAAAAATAAATGGAAAGACATTTCAGCTGGACACAGCATGATGCTGGTTTCAAGGTTCCCCCTCAAGGACCTTCCTCAAGCTGCACCTGGGATGGACTGTACCTCTACCCTACCCGTGGTACTCCACGGCATACTTCTGTTTATTGATATATTTGCCTGGTCCCTTGCGCCATGTGGGTAGAAAAGCATGTACTGTGTCTGTTGCAACTTGATGGGGAAAAATACATCTGCAGCTCTGAGATTCACGAATTTCAGAATGTTTATACTAGTTGAATATTGAATCTTTTTTGTTTCCTTGTTATCTCTGGGCACTTTGTACGCACACAGGCTGAAATCTCCTTATAAAACCCATGCTGATTTCCATCAAAGTTGTTTTCCCTTTTTGATTATCAGTTGCTGTACTCCTTTGAGGTGAGGAAAACCAGGTCCTCAAAGCAGTAATCTCAGGCCTGTGCCTGTCAGATAGAGATATGAGATTTATCAGATGGTGCTGGAACGTGCTTTCACTTTCTATCATTAACACAGCTTCCTGTCAAGCTAGCACCAGGTGAGGTATACGAGCTGCTAATTACAGCTGCCTGAAGATATTGGCAACAAGAGTGTCAGGCTGTTGTTGACTATCACTATGGATCCAAGCGGCAGGGTTATTTCTTATCAAAATGTCAATCTGTGGAGTAAGTACAATTTGTTTTTGGCCTGATAAAGGGGGAGGAGGTGAATCAAGAAAGTTTGCAGCAGGA
>NW_015170357.1:128483-147444 GCF_001447785.1 Gekko japonicus | reverse complement strand
CACGTCGCTTGCTTCGGGGGTGGGCTCCCTCCCCGGGGCCCAATCTGCCTCTCGGGCGGGGGGTTCCCCCCCCCCCGGGGGGACTTGGCAAGCCTACACTAAAGTCTTGGCATTGACTGGTTTCGCTGAGTGCAGGTGGGACTCTTTGTTGCAGCCTGCATTGTTCCTGACCAGAGTGGAACACCCCCAGTCCGGCAGGGATACAGGCCAGGAGGCTTCAGATGTGCAGTGTGTCTAAGGAATTGTGGGACATGGAGATGTAAGATACCATCCTGAGGAGGTTTACAAGGAATCATATCCAGTCTATTCTATAGGGCTCACTCCCAGCAGCATGTTTTTAGGATTGCACTGTTAGTCTAGATCCATCCCATTACTAACAGTCAGGTAGGAACAGGTGTCTGCTTGGGACCCAAATGGGAATGATGTCTTCTGAATTTGTGTACCTGCTGTAAGGCAGGACTTACTTACTAATGCCTTTTCACTCTCACACCTTTCTGTGAGAATTCCTTTCTATATGTTGCAGAAATGCAAGCTAGCTGGCAGAATGAAATGACGTGGTAGGCCCTCAGGAAATGTTCCTTAGCGGTTTTGCAGGCTGTGATTATTCAGGTCTTATCATGGAGGTACAAACGGTTGACGGGGCAGCACCAATGCCTCCCTTACTTATGCTGTGTGTCTGGAATGGGAAGGAAAGTGGAGATTCCGCAGTGCCTTAGTTCTCCTCTCTATGCCTGATTCAGTTCAGTGTGACAGTTATGTCCTCTATTATTTTAATGGAATTGATAGTACAGTAATGGGAGCTGCGGTGGCTCAAGTGGATAAGACGCTGAACTGCAGGCTGTGGAAGGCCGGTAGTTCAGCAGTTCAAGACTGGGTGCCGCATGATGGAGTGAGCTCCCATCTCCAGTTCCAGCTCCTGCCAACCTAGCAGTTCAAAAGCAAGAAATTGCAGGTAGATAAATACGTAGCAGAACAGCGTTCCGTGCCCCTTGGTGTTTAGTCATGTCGGCCACATGACCACGGAAACGTCTTCGGACAGCGCTGGCTCTTCGACTTTGAAATGGAGATGAGCACCGCAACCCTAGAGTCGGATTCGACTGGCTTTCGAGCAAGGGAACCTTTACCTTTACCTTTTTACAATGTAAGTAAAGCAACCATTATTAAAAAAAACCCAAAACATAAAAGGCCACAATTTAAAAACCCAATTAGGACTGGCAATAAACCTTTACCTTTACCTTTTTACAATGTAAGTAAAGCAACCATTATTTTAAAAAAACCCCAAAACATAAAAGGCCACAATTTAAAAACCCAATTAGGACTGGCAATAAATAAAAACTAAATTAGTCACATGTAGTCCTAAATAAGGAGCTGTGGTAGCTCAAGTGGTTAAGATGCTGAACTGCAGGCTGTGGAAGGTCAGTAGTTCAGCAGTTCGAGACCTGGGTGCCGCATGATGGAGTGAGCTCCCGTCTCTAGTTCCAGCTCCTGCCAACCTATTTTTTGGCAGGAACGCACAGGAACGGAGTTCCGGCTGGCTCCTGAGTTGGCCACACCCAGCAGGAACTCATTAGCATAATAGGCCACACCCAACAGCAGAAACTCATTAGGACTGGCTACATTCGGGGTGTGTGGCCTAACATGCAAAGGAGTTCCTGCTACAAAAAAAGGCCTGGGTTTTGACAACAAACAAGGTAAACAGAATAAGGAGCAAAAGGTGTGTGTGGCTGGATGACCACACTTCTGGTAACATGTGGTTGTGGCCTAATATGCTTACCAGCCTCAAGGTGAGGCCTGTACTTTTTCTGGAATTACAACTGATCTCCAGTCTATGGAGACCAGTTTCCCCACGAGGAAATAGTAGCTTTGGGAGGTGGACTGTATGGCATCGCATCCCCCGAGCTCTGTTCCCTCCCCAAACTCTGCCATCCTGAGGGTCCACCCCCAAATCTCTTCCTTTCCAGGATGCTATAAGAAGTTAAAGGCTTGTGTGGCCCCTCTTCCTTTTTACTGACTCTCAGAAATTCTCAGTATTCCATACCTTATGGGGCTATTTTTCCTTTCCCCAGATATCTTTCTTTTAGCAAATTTACAAAGTCATATTTTTCTGCACCTCTTGGGGGGGGGGTGTCTCCAAAGTGCACCCAAACCCTTGCGGATGGCCTCATTTTGCAACTTACATGATTGGAACAAGCCACCAACTTTGCCATTAGCTATAGTAACTCGAACAGTTTTCACTTAACAGATAACGGAAAAGAGGGTACAGCAAAAGTCAGATCAAGAGTGGATATTGGTGCAGTTCAACTGTCGCGTCTTAGATTTGTTATTAATGATGAGAAAGATACATGAGTAGGCATGATTTTTCATGGAGAGCAAATGATGCTATAGTTAGTGGTATGCTGATACATTATTTAAAGGTGATTTGCAATTAGTGGCTGTTGTAAGTGCCCTGCTGTTGTTATATATTTTCTTCTTCTTGTGTCTGTTATTTGAATTCAGCTTGATTATCTGCAAATGGAAAAGGCTCTGTGGACACTGCTCTGCCTTTGCAAAGTGAAGAGAGAAATTGGAAACTGCTACTATGGTTACGGAGAGAGAGAGAGAAAGAAAAAGTGTGCGTGTGTGGGCGTGTTTCAGTAATGGTACCTAGATGCTGTACAAGTGTAATGGATTTATAAATAAGTCATGTAATATAATCAGTTTTACAGCTCACCCACAGAAGATGATTGGGGGGGGAACACTCTGTAACGTCTAGTTCTTTTGAGAGTTTGGTTACGACTTTGTAGAACAATACAGGGTAGTCTACAACTGCACATATAAAAAGAGGAGGAGAGAGAGCACATCATGACCGGTGTTCCCTCTAAGCTGAGTGAGTGTGAGCTAGCTCACAATTTAGCCTCCGGCTCACACATTTTTGTCTTAGCCCAGGAAGGAGGGCTCCAGAGCAGACTAATTTATGCAGTAGCCAAATCGCTCGCTCACAACTTTAATGCCAGCAGCTCACAAAGTAGGCTTTTTGCTCACAAGACTCCACAGCTTAGAGGGAGTATTGATCATGACTGTGCCCCTAGACTGTTATATGGCTTTTTGTGGATTCTACAATATTAATTTGAGGTACTGGGGAGGTTTATGATTAGCAGTTGGAGAAATCATTACCTGGTAAAGGATGTTTGAGCTATTTCAGTGCAGGTGGGAGCCGGTAAGCATAGGAGTGGGATTTCTCACAGCTGGCCAGTCTTTGACAAGGATGCTCTCTGCCTGTCTAATCTCCATAGCATCCTGACTGTTGATGAAATAAGGGCCTTTATTTCCTCCTTGTCTACACTAATATTGTGCAGCACCAGATCAGTGAAGCACCAGACTGCACACCTCCGTGAGATGTTACAGGAAGAAAAAATTGACCTAGCTTGCATAACATAAATATGGCTGGAAGAAAATGATGTTGTGTGTCTGTCCCAACTAGCACCTCCTGATTATGTGGTCCTCCACTGACACCGCACAGCTGGCTGGGCAGGGCGCATGGCTATTATCCTCCATGAATTCTTCATCTTCTGCAGACTTCCAGTGCAATCTATCACTGACATTGGCTGTATGCTCTTTACATTTGTTGATGTTCAGTCGCACAGGCGAGTCCAACTCTTCGTGACCCCATGGACCAGATCCCGCCAGGCCTTCCTGTCTTCCGCCGTCCTCTGAAGTTGGCTCAACTTCATGTTCGTTGCATCTATGACACTGTCTAACCATCTCATCCTTTGCCGTCCCCGTCTTCTTTGACCTTCAATCTTTCCCAGCATCAGGGTCTTCTCCAGTGAGTGCTCCCTTCTCATTTGGTGGCCAAAGTATTTGAGCTTCAGCTTCATTATCTGGCCTTCCAGGGAACAGTCAGGGTTGATTTCTTTTAGGATTGACTGATTTGATCTTCTTGCAGTCCAAGGGACTCTCAAGAGTCTTCTCCAGCACCATAGTTCAAAAGAATCTATTCTTCGGTGCTCGGCCTTCCTTTACATTAGGTCTAAGGATATATTTGGTATTCTTCTTGTCTGCCGGCCACCTAGTTCTCCAGCAGGCCCTCACTATGACTTGGCAGAGGTATTCTCAGATGCGTGCTAAAAACTCCTAGACTGATCGTTCTGCGGGACTTCAACATTTGTGCCAACAATACCTCATTGGGACCAGCCCAGGATTTCATAGCTTCTTTGACTGCCTTTGGTCTGTCTCAACTTGTGACTGGTCAAACACTTGAAAGAGGTCACACCTTGGAATTAATCTTTTGCACTGATCTTCTTGCAGTCCAAGGGACTCTCAAGAGTCTTCTCCAGCACCATAGTTCAAAAGAATCTATTCTTCGGTGCTCGGCCTTCCTTTACATTAGGTCTAAGGATATATTTGGTATTCTTCTTGTCTGCCGGCCACCTAGTTCTCCAGCAGGCCCTCACTATGACTTGGCAGAGGTATTCTCAGTGCTAAAAACTCCTAGACTGATCATTCTGAGGGACTTCAACATTTGTGCCAACAATGCCTCATTGGGAACAGCCCAGGATTCCATAGCTTCTTTGACTGTCTCAACTTGTGACTGGTCAAACACTTGAAAGAGGTCACACCTTGGAATTAATCTTTTGCACTGAGCCTTTGAGGGAAAGCTTGGTTTCAGGGCTGGAGATTTATTCTGAACCCTGGTCTGACCACTGCCTACTTAAAACCAAGGTGATGTGGCCCCAACAAACTGCATGTGAAGGCCCTAGTTAAAATGGTCCACCCCTGGAGGCTCATGAATCCTACTGTATCCTAGAATACTCTAGCAGATTTTAGGATTCCCAACTTGTCTTCTGTTGAGGTCACAGAGGAAATGTGGAATGTGAAGCTCCTTGAAGCTATTGACAAGGTTGCCCCTCATCGACCTCTCCCACCCATGGGATGAAACCCAGCCCCCTGGTTAACCAGGGAGCTGGGTGATCTGAAAAGGGTTGGGAGATGTCTAGAATGGCATTGGCAGAGAACCCCTACTGAATCTGACAGAACATGCAATAGATCTCATTGTAAGACCTATGAAGTGGCAGTAACGGTAAAAAAAGAAAGGTTATTTCTCTACTATTATAGCATCAGCTTGTTCACGTCCATCCCAATTGTTCAAGGTAGCTCAGCATTTGCTGATGCCTACACCTGAATCTCTAATGGCCCAGGAACAGACAATTAGCTGTGATTCTTTCGCCAATTTTTTGCTGATAAAATATTGAGAATATGCTCTGATGTACATGTCAGTCACAACATAGGTATACATGAAGAAAGGCCTAATACACTGCCGGGGCTATTTATTTGATCATTTTGACCCAGATGTTGACGAGCTCCTGGGATCTATGAAGGCCACTACATGTACTCTGGATCCTTGCACATCCTGGCTGCTAAAATCCTGTAAGGACCACATCAACAAATCCTTAGCATCTATTACAAATCAGTTACTAACTCAGGGCTCCTTCCCTCGGCTACTCAAAGAGATGGTTATCTGTTTGCTACTTTAAAAATCATTCCTGCAGGAGAAAGATACGGCCAATTATTGCCCATTCTCTGATCTACCATTTTTGGTCAAAATGACTGAGAGATCAGTAGTAAACCAACCCCAAGTCTTCTTGGATAACTCATCTGCCCTAGACCCTTTTCAGTCTGACTTCAGGCCATGATATGGAACAGAAAGTTCTCTGCTACCCTTAGCTGATGACCACCATCTGAGCGTATACAAAGGTCAAGCGTCTCTATTACTCTTATTGGATTTATCTGCAATCTTTGATACAGTAGATCATGCAATCTTGTTGAGGTTCCTGAAAATAGAAGCAGGTATCAGGGGATGCATGTTGAACTGGTTCAAGTAATCGTGGATCAGACTCAGTGGGTTGCTGTTGGAAACTAGTTGTCATCAATGTCGGCCCTATCTTGTGGAGTTCTGCAGGGCACATTCCATCCCCCATGCTTTTAAATCTCTATGTAAAGCCCTTAGGACAAATCATTTGTAGTTTTGGGGTTGGTTGTCATCAGGGGTCATTTCCTGCAGGAGCGCACAAGAGCGGAGCTCCGGCAGTAAAGAGCCCAGGGGGCGGGCACATGCAACAAGCCCCACCCCCTGCTCCCAGAAGCCCTCAGTCAGAGCAGGAAGCAGCCAGGTAAGCTGCAGAGCTCCTCCCCGCCCCCCCGGTACAAAACAGTCCAATGGCACCTTTAAGACCAAGTTTTATTCATTTATAAGCTCTCCCTCCTCTGCAAGGACAGATCTTCACATCCCCCCCCCCCAATAGTTAGCAACCCAAAGCAGTCCAGTGGAGCCTGAGCGGTGGGTGTTGCCTTCTGACACACTTCCAGTGATATCAGGGGGTGTGGCATATGCAAATAAGGTATGCTAATGATGAGTTATGCTAATGAGCTCCTGCACCTCTTTTTCTACGAAATGACCCCTGGTTGTCATCAATATGTTGATGATACTCAGCTCTATATATCCTTATCCAAGTCTCCTGGTGATGTGGTAGAGCTACTCAATTGCTGCTTGGCCATAGTGGTTAACTGGCTAAAAGTGAACAAATTGAAACTAAACCCTAAAAAGACAGAGATAATGCCTGTTGGGAAGGAGGAGGCCTTGACTTTCATTGTGCTTTCCACTTATGATAGAGTTCAGCTGACCCTTACTAACTCAGTTAAAAGCCTTGGGTCATATTAGATTCAGCTTTATTACTGGAGAAGCGAGTTAATGCAGCTGCAAAAAAGGCTTTCTACCAACTCAGACTAGCCCCCCCCCTTTACCTTGATTTAGCTGACCTGGCCACATAGATTAGGGATGCCAAGTCCCCATGGGGGGCGGGGAAACCCCTGCCCGGGATGCCCGTTCCCCGCCGCCGCCAGATCGGGCCACCGGGGGGAACCCCACCCCCAAAGCACGTCACACGGAAGTGACGCAAGCACGTCGGGGACGTTGGGGGCGGGGCCACAATCATCTGAGGGAAAACTCTATGGTTTTCCCTCGGGTGATTGTGGCACATGGAGCAACGCTGGACTCCCCTGCTCTGGAACAGGTACGCACTTGGCAACCCTAACATGGATCTATGCCACAGTAACATCAGTGTTAGCAGTTAGACCCCTCCTCTCGCTGAGGGGCCGTTTATAGGCAGATAACAGATAAACACCCTTCGTAATATATATATT
Organism: Gekko japonicus; assembly: GCF_001447785.1. NCBI lineage: Eukaryota > Metazoa > Chordata > Lepidosauria > Squamata > Gekkonidae > Gekko > Gekko japonicus. The sequence goes on along the minus strand of NW_015170357.1, from coordinate 140,265 downwards.
TCAGCTCAAATGTCATAAGCTGCAATGCAGTGCCTGGCCTAGAAATGACACAAAACGAATGCCAGCCAGGACAAGTCTGACACACAGTTTTAGAAGGATGTGGGGAAAAGGGGCTGACCTGCTGATGACCTCCCCTCCACCCTAAAGAGATCCATATTTTTGGGACAATGGGTCTCCCAAGATAGGTTGCCTCACCTTGTCTAATCTCATCAAGATTCAGCCTCACTTCCCCTTGCCCATTTACCCTAAATTAAGGTAAAGGTAAAGGTTCCCTTGCTCGAAAGCCAGTCGAGTCCGACTCCAGGGTTGCGGTGCTCATCTCCGTTTCAAAGCCGAAGAGCCAGCGCTGTCCGAAGACGTTTCCGTGGTCATGTGGCCGGCATGACTAAACGCCAAGGCGCACAGAACGCTGTTCCCTTCCCACCTAAGTGGTCCCTATTCATCTACTTGCAATTTCTTGCTTTCGAACTGCTAGGTTGGCAGGATACCCTAAATTATGCAACACTCAGGGCTCTAGTCGGGGGGGAGCTCTCAGGTACGGAGCTCCGGAAGAGAACCTCTAGGGGGCGGGGCGGTCACGTGGTGAAGCCCCGCCCCCTTCTTTACCCCGCCCTCTGCTTCGATCCTCATTCCGTTTGGGAATGAGGATGAAGCAGGAGGGTAAGTAGCCGGGCCTTCTGACACACTTCCGGTGATGTCAGGGGGTGTGGCCTTCTGTCACTTCCGGTGATGTCAGGGGGCGTGGCATATGCAAATAAGTTATGCTAATGAATTATGCTAATGAGCTCCGGCAGCTCTTTTTCTACAACAAGACCCCTGGCAACACTTAACACTATTCACAAAACCTGGTAGTTTCCCCTTCCGGTACTCAGAGGGTCATTAAGAAACATTAACACCCATAGTTTGCCCAAATTATTGTCCAACAACCAGTCAAGGTATTGTTTCTAGAGCAAACACGTCAGCATATCCCCAGGGAACATTTTTCCTATAATTGCAAGCACAGGGTTCCATAATGGTGTCTGTGTTCTGGACTCTCCGCACACACACCCTTGCGTTTGGGCCTCCTCTCTCTGTGTTATGTGTCCCTGGATATCCTACACACCCCCGCTTGCGTGTGGCCCTTCTCTCCGGGAAATGCTGGTCATTTTTCTGCTACTTCTGGGAACGTCTATCTTCTAGACTGGTAATTATAACCCTCCCCAAAATTGCTTTCTCCCCACTCCTTCCTGATTTCCTCTTAGCTAGCTTTGTGTGTGTTTTAAGTGTGTTGTGTGTTTTACCTCCTTTTTAACTCTTTTAATAAAAAACCTTTCCGGTCAAACAGTGGCCTGCTTATTTTGAGAGTTCTGTAAGGGGAAAGTCCCCATAAACATTGGTGGAGATCTTGGTTACCCCCTCTCACTTTGTCTCCTTTAAAGCTAATTTCCCCCAATTAAATAGGAGGCTGCCTCTTTGGGTAACATCAAGACTAGACTACTGTAATGCATTGTACGTTGGTCTCCCCTCAAAATCAACACAGAAATTCCGACTAGTCCGGAATGCTGCAGCTTTTCTATTAATGAGTGCTAGATGGAGCATGCATATTACTCCCATTCTGCAGATGCTCCATTGGCTGCCCATCTGTTATCAGGCAGAGCTTATGATAGTGGCTATCACAGACAAAGCCCTTGGTGGCCCATCTTATTTGTGCAACTGCCTCTTTCCCGATGCTCCTCCATGACAACTTTGCTCATCTCAGCAGGGGCTTCGCAGGTGCCAACCTACTAATGTGCAAAACCAACAACTGCCTTAGGGTTGCCAAACCCCCTGGTTTGGCACGGGTCCCCTGCTTTTTTGGGGGTTCTACCCGCTGCCAGCCAGCTGACCAACGGGGGAAGCCCTGCCCCCAAGCCACAACACCCACAGCCACCCCTCTCCCTTCTTCCTGCACTTAAAGGGGCTCCCTTTAAGTGCAGGGAGCTGGCATTTCCCGCGTGCCCGATCCCCAAGCGGAGATCGGGCATGTGAAGCCTTCCAGCTCCCTGCACTTAAAGGGCCCCCAACATCCCCAATGTGATGTCATCACATTGGGGATGCCCCACCTAGGGTTGCCAAGTCAAAAATCGTTGGGAGCGGGGGACTCCCATCTGGAGTCCTATGCGCGCGAAGCGCACGCCGCACGCACATCACCAGGAAGTGACATTATGATGTTATAAACATAGAGTTCCCCCCCGGATGGTCGTGGCCCTGCCCCCAGCGTGCCCGGCGTCATAACGTCACTTCCTGGTGATGCGCATGCCGGGGTGGGGTTCCCCCCGGGGCCCGATCCGCCGGCGGCAGGGAATGGGCCTCTGGGGCAGGGACTTGGCAGCCCTAGCCCCACCCCCTCGGGGAAGGCCCCCCAAAGTCCCCCGCTGGGGGCTAAAATGGACTTGGCAACCCTAAACTGCCTAATGCAAATTCTTTCTCCATCGTGGCTCTCGCCTTGTCGAATGGCCTGCCTGAAGAGGTCAGGGAAGCTCCCACTCTCCTGCCTTTCCACCAACTATGCAAAACTGAGCTATTCAAGAGGGCTTTTCTGCTCAGGTACTCGGCTTGCCCTGTCCAAAATGGTTCACAGACTTACTTGGTTTAATGATTGGGACTGTGGTCTATACTGCTGTGTATTATTTTATTGTAAGTAACACCCCGTTATGCGATTTCTGTACTGCTTAATGTGTCACGTGAACACTTAAGCTGTGCTTCAGTTCTTTCTGGTGGTTCCGGACTTCCAAAATTCTAATGCATCGGTTATTGTCCCATTTTGTTGATTGTGCTGACTCAATGGGTGTGATCTACCTAGAGTCCCATTGAGAAAAGTGTAAATAACAAACATAACTAAAGAGAAATCTTGTCCTAGTGGTATAACAAGCCAGAATGCAAGGGAGTTTCCATAAAACCAGTTAAATCCTTTCTGAGATGCTGATGGAATTGAGCCAGCGTCAACAGGTCACACACACCAATGCCGGCAAGTGTTTCGGCTAATGTATAACCAAAGAAATACCCTTGGAGGAAGCAAATTTCACAAAAAACAAAATAACACATTTCCCAAGAGAAACAAATGAGAACCTAATACTTGATTCTCATGGTCTCTTAGGATTTAATGAAAAGCTTATGCCGAGTCCCAACATTTTAAGCGATTAACCCTTTTAATGCTCTTTGAGTGGATTAACTTTGCTTTTTTAAAACAATGTAAGGGATCAGCAAGACCGAGTACAGAATTGTAAGAGTGAGCTCTCACAAGCATAACAAACTTAATCATGGTTCCAGCTGGTTGTTTTCCACTTTATGGTTTCCCCCCACCCCAATGGCCCATTTCTAACTTATGTTTTACCTGTCACTCACCACAGCATTTAGTATATTTAAAATACATTTTGGATCATGGCTCTCCTTATCACACAAACAAATGAGAATGCAAAGAAAATAGGATTGCCAGGTCTGGGTTGGGAAATACCTGGAGACTTTGGGGGCGGGTCCAGGAGAGGGTGGGGTTTGGGGAGGGGAGGGGCCTCAGCATGGTCCAATGCCATAGAGTTCACCCTTCAAAGCAGCCATTTTCTCCAGGGGAGCTGATCTCTGTCAGCTGGAGATCAGTTCTAAAAGCAGGAGATCCCCAGGCCCCAACTGGAGGCTGGCAACATTGTAGTCCTTTCTGTGGAAGTGTTTTCAAAGATATTAATTTTTATCTAGATTACTTTTAGTTCCTTTTCAAAGTTAGTATAGCTGGCTGATATCTAATTCTCAAAAAGAATGTATTTTCTTATGGGCTTTGTGGCTCTAATTATAGGGAGTTAGTCCTGTTGATTTCCTCAAGTATAACTCCCCCTCCCCAATCTGGGCCAAAATATAGATTCCTTAATGTAAAAGACAATCATAGTTGCTAAAAGCTTAATCTCAGGGCTATTTTTGGGCAGGAACGCACAGGAACGGAGTTCGGGCTGGCTTCAATGTTGGCCACACCCACTACAGCCAAAACCTCTGCATGCGTGGCTACAGAGGGAAGGCCTGGAGAGTGACTCCTCTGGTGACTCCGAGGCGTGAGTGCCAGGGCCCCCCTGGAAGGATTGGGGAGGCATTTAAATGCCTCCCCGTGCCTTCCCCGGCCTCTCCAACGGCAGGCTTGCCCAGGCTCCCCGCAGCCACAGGGTTCCCAGGCAAGCCAAGGGAAGGCATGGGGTGTGGCCTAATATGCTAATGAGTTTCTGTTGTTGGGTGTGGCCTATTATGCTAATGAGTTCCTGCTGGGCTTTTTCTACAAAAAAAGCCCTGCTTAATCTTATATGTTTACTCCAACAAACAGATATTCATTCAGAATATTGTTTCAGCAATTATAGTACTTTCCTGAATTGTTACATTCTGATATCAGTATGTGGTAGCATATTGGCAAAGGACTCTGACATCAAGATTTGGATATATATTGGTTCAGAGAGTAAGCATGGTTTAGTTTTTAGTGTGAGGCTACACTCTGGGTGACCCCGGGTTCAAATGCCTGCTTGCAGTGACAATCACTGGGTGATTGTGAGCCAATCACTCTCTCTCAAGCTTGTCTTCTCCACAGGGTTTTTATGATAAAATGGAGTCGTTCCCCCCTCACTCAATTGGAGGCAACTGGGAGGTGGGAGAAACTGTGTTGACCAATACAAGGACATCACCTCCTGTTTTGGAAAATGAAATGATATCACAGCACTCTACGTTTTTTCAAATTTGTATGGGAAAAACCACAGAGATCTTGAAATCCCTAGGGAGTCATGACATTCCTGTGTTGGAACAGGAAGTGACATCACACTGCTCTAGCAAGGTCAACATCTCTATAGTTGTTACCATACATATTTGAAGAGTTGTAACATGACTTCCTCTTCTGAAACAGGATGTGACTTCTCAGAAGTCTCCCCCCAGTGCTACTGGAGATCGCCAGACACCAGCTGGCAACCCTGCTTTGGAGAAAGGATAGGATAAAAATGTGAGAAACTCCCAGTAGCGAGAGTGGAAACTGAGACATAGAACTGAGAGGATTTACTCAAGCTGGATTGCTTGAGTGAAATGTTCAGCGGTGAATTGGAACACTCACCATGGGACGTTCTGCTGTTCCTTGGCTGTGGTCCTTCATGAAGATGTATTGCATGCAATCTTCCACTCCCTGTGGTCGTGCAGCCCTTTTGCATACTTTGTTGCTGCTGTACAAGTGGTATGTTTTGTCATCAGTAACACTCAAAGTAGAACTGGGAGAACATCGCTGAAGGCAGGCAGCTACATTTGGAATGTTTACTTGGATGTTTGAGTGCTAAGGACCAAAGGAGAAGCATATGAACTGAGAACAAGCCCCCAGGGATGGTTTATATTGAATTAGTTTGGAAATCAGTTGAATTTCTCTGACATCTGGCATTGCTTTTTTGTTTCATTCCAGAAGTACTTCTTTTTTGGCTGTCTCTGAGCTTGCTTACTTTGTGATAGAAGTGTGCATTTAAAATGACTTTAATTTTTCACAGATATGGGAATTTTACCTCTGTTCTCATGTAGTTTGACCTGTTATGGAACACTAAATGTGGAAATTCATTCATTTATCTATCCATGTATCAAACCCATAAGATCTTCTTTGTGGTCTCTATGCATTCACACCTATGGGTTAAGGTGCCTGAGCTGACTCCAGTTCGGGAGACTTCTATCAAGCTCAGGGAGGATCTGGAGCCCCTTCTCCCAGCATGCACTCCTGTCAGTTCTCTTCTAACTGCCATACTGATCAATTGATCTGCTTCGGTCTGGGAGCTTTCTTCGTGAGGGAAAGTACTTCTGTCAGTTTTTCTCCTCAGCTCAGCCTTTCTTCTCTATTTTCAGACTTTTCTCTTTCTTCCTCTGTAAAAAAAAGAGTTCTTGAAAAAGTTTCTTCTCCCAACGTTCATCAGCCTTCCCCCCCTTTCATATTTTGCCTTTCTGTCTATGGCAAACCGTTGGGGGTTCTTTAAGCACTGTACCCAGTGGGGGAGCAAGCTTGCTCCACCGGATGACAACTCCCTTTGTCTGCTCTGTTTGGGAGAGGCACATCGGACTGAGAGCTGTGTCCATTGTGCTAAATTTTTCCAACCAAACCCGAAAGAACAGGGCACCATGGCTCCAGGTGGCTCTTCTATGCCTGAGATTGATGGATGCTTCCACTCCATCTGAGATACCTTCACAGCTGGCTTCAACGGATTGGCTTCGACCCTCAGAGACACCATTGAAAGCTGCTTCCGACACTGGACCTTCAACATAGATGGCTCCAGTATCGAAGACCACATTGGTGGCATCGATGCCGATGGCTAAAAAAAAGACGGACACCAAGAGCCATACTAAGGTCGAATATAAATGCTTGAATCTGGCTCAAAGAAAAAATTGGTGAGCACTGCGATGGGCTCTGCCATGCCTGCAGCTTCTCTCCCAATACACCCACCTTCACTGGACCTGAAGCAAGTTCCTGTGATACCGCCTGTAACTCCCAGGGCCTGCCTCGGTGGGGAGGGCGGGGTAGAAATCCAATCCGATCGATCGATCAAACAAACCTGGACCCCACAGCCGAGGCAACTGGGAGGGTGAGCACCGGTCCCTCCTCCGCCCCCCCCAAGTGCCAGCGCCTGCCTGCCCACCCGGGCCCAGCAGAAAGCCACCCGCTGCTGCCACCGCCGACGGGGCCGGGAGTTCAGGTTGGCTGGCAGGTCGGGAGGGTCTGTTTTCTAGCCGGGCTTGGGGGGTGGTGGAGTCTGCTGCTCAGCCCCCCTTGCGGGGAACCCGTTCCTCGAAGGGGGGGAGGCTTGCCTCTTCTCCGCTCCGCCCGCCCTGGGCACTCCGTGCGTAAGTTAGGGCAGGCTGGAGTGCCCTGAGCTGAGTTTTAGTAGCAGCGTCTTTGGGCAGGGTGGGGCTTTTGGCAGGGGAAGGGCGGCAGGGCAGTTGGCGCCCTGTTCGGAACTCCGCCCTAAGCCAGAGACTAGCTGGCCTAGTGAGAGAGCTGGCCCTGCTGTTGTGTGCAATTGCCAGCCCAGCACTGGTCAACCTCTGCCTGTGAGCTGACGTCATTGCAGGATCAGGGCTGATAGCTCTGTAGGCTGCTTAACCATTGATGACTTGCACCTATCCCTGGATGACTCAGCAGGTTGATGAGTGGCACCTGGCCCTGAAAGGGGAGAGCCACTGTGGAAGTAACTTGTCCATGAAACTCTTGTGTGGGTGGCCTTCTGGACTGTGACCTGGCTTGTGCTCTTTGGACTGGCACTTCTGGTTTGATGCTTCAACTTTTGAATATCTGTGCTTTGACCTTGGACTGTGTTTGGACTATGCTAATTGCCTCTTGCCCTAGGTGCCTGTCTGAGCCTGGACATTAAATCATTTATTATCAGAGAATAGGAAGTATTTTCTGGGGTCATGTTTGGGTTAGTAAATTGACCAACTTGTAAAAAATAGATTTTTAGTGCCTGTACAGTCAGATGCATCCTTTACATGTCTGAGTTCAGATAGATTGTATTATCTGATTTTTGCACATGTGAAGTCAATGGCATCTGCTGAAGAAGTTATTGGAATTTTAGCTGGGTTCATGGACAGATGCTGAAGGCATGCAGAGACAGCTAAGTAGTAAATCTCACCTCAAAAATCTCACATTGATTTCCCCCCCCCCTATTTACAATGTGCCTTTAAAATTGGATGTGGTGGTGCCAGATGGGGAGTATGGTGGGTAAATGGAGAAATTAGTTGAATTATGTGAGAAAGCAGTGCAGTCATGAAAATCAGACTCATTTGAGCAGCTCTCCAAAAACTGGTTCCCTGCTCTGAGGCAGCCAGGAAGTTAGCTGAATCAGTGGGTGATCAAACAGGAATAAGTGGCAACTTTGGCATTTAATAATATTCAATCCCAACTACTTTACTTTATCTAAGCAGGCTTGCTTCTAATAAAAAATGTGCACTAAACTAAAATGGAACTCCAATTAATGACTTTTTTGTAGTAATGTACATATTCTTAAAAACATTGCATGCCAGTTTTCTGCAATAAGAAAAGATGAATCCTGTATTTATTTTGCCTAATTGAGTCTATACCTTTTAGTTTTGGAGAAAGGCAAAAGTGTTAAACAAAGCATTAAAACATTGGCCTGTTTCCTCTAAAAATCATGTTTAGTGCCCCCCTCAATGTATCTAAGTTCTAAAAGTTGTTAAGTCACTGTCACACAGTCTTGTGCTTTTCTGTGCAGCCATAAAGACTTGACACTTTTTTAAAAAAAATGAAAGTCAGGATTCTCAGAATGCAACTTGTGCATCTGGTGTCAAATCCTGTACTTTGCAGAGAATTATGAAATACAGTGCCTTGACCAGAGACCACCTGTACAACAGTAAAGTACTTTCCCCAATTTAGTTAGTGGAAATTGAGCTAAATCATTGCCACTTAGCTGAAATTGCTTTTGTGTTCAACCCATAATGGCTCAGGATGTTGCTATGGATTCTGTTCTCCTTCTGCCTTCAAATGTAGGCAGAGCTCTTTGTCTGAATCCCTTGAAATCAAGTAAATGCAACAGTACAGCAAAATGGTGTGAGCCCACAGGTGTTCCTATCTGAACAAAACCATTCCACGTGGTCTCTTATCCACCGTTTAGCTGTGGCAAGGCACCTTGCTGCTAGGATTGCTGTAGTTTTGAAGAGTGAAAATTCAGATGGTTTTGCTAGCATGCCATAAAGGTTTTAGTGTGGCAAACTTAGGCTAAGGTGGTAAATAAATAAAACTCTAATTTGTGCTGCATTCTACTTGCACCCTTTAATGATGTTTTGTTTCACTGTCCACATTTCCCCCCCATTTAATTTTCACAGTCCAATTAGTTTTTTCTTGTATTTTCTCTTCTTTCAAAGTACAGGGCAAAGAGTTAATGGATTACGGTTTATATGGTATTTCCTATGTTATTGCATGAGTTACAGCTAGGGTTTCCAAGTTGAAAAATCGCCGTGGTGGAGTTAATGGATTACGGTTTATATGGTATTTCCTATGTTATTGCATGAGTTACAGCTAGGGTTTCCAAGCTGAAAAATTGCCGTGGTGGGGGACTCCTGTCCAGCTACTGTTGCGCACGCGGAAGTGACGTTAGGTACCCGGAAGTGACGTTAGGACGCTGGGCACACTGGGGGCGGGGCCACGACCATCCGAGGGAAAACCATAGTTTTCCCTCGGATGACTTCCGGGTGACGTGCACGTTGGGGTGGGGTTCCCCCCGGGGCCTGATCCGCCGGCGGTGGGGAATGGGCCTCTGGGGCGGGGGTTTCCCTGCCCCCCGGGGGGACTTGGGAAGCCTAGTTACAGCACTAAAACATGTAAGAGGACAATTGCTTTTGGGGCTGTAACATGTTACATAAACTTAGAACGATCTTTACTATTCTCTGGCTCCTTGGAGTACTCTTTTAACTTCTGGCACTGATGCAGAGGAAGAGCCATAGCATACGATGGGAGGAGGCTTAAGTTGTCCCTACCACATGTGCCTTTCTTCTGACCTGAAAAAGCTCTGAGAACCACTGTTTGTCCCACTGGGAAAACTCTGCATACTGAATGAGCAGAGCTGGCCTGCCCATTAGGTGCCAGGGGTACCAGGAATTCCTAAAAAAGTTTGTTTGTGGCAATCAGCAGCCCCCAATGGTGACCCCAGTGGTGCTGCTCAGGTCCATGGCATGATTGGCCATTGCTCTGGCTGCTGGGGCCTGCTCACCTGTCCTACCTTCCCCTGCCCATCCTCTGTGACTTCACACGTCCTTTCCCCATGTAGGAGGGAGGGGGGAAGAGCAGGCATTTGCTAGTTTCTCCTTCGGCACTGGGCCACTGCTAAGCTTCCTTCCTTGGGGTGTGAAAAGTATGCAGACGGAGAGTGATTTCAGCAAAGCGTACTTTATTCGATCAGGAACAAGACGGCTTTGGCCAGCTCGCAGACCGGCTTATATTCCCCGAGAAACCGCCACCCAAAACACACACACCCAGTTCCCAATAGGTTATTTACAGGGGCCGAGAGTCCCATTGGCTTCTCGGCCAGGAACCTAGCCCCTGATTGGAGCGGGCTAGGATCCGCATAGTCCATTGTCTCTTGGAGCGAAGCTCCACGGTTGTCTCTGGACTTGTCTGGACTTGTCAGGACTTGATACACTACAGGGTATGATACTGAGATGCCTTAAAAAATAGGACCACCCTACATGGAGTCTGAAGTTGTACAGTAACAATTCTACCCACTAATTTTGTATGTGCAGGGCTCAGGTAGCAGGTGTTGAGAGAGCTCATTCTCAGTCTACCCGCCAGAGTTGCTAATGATCAGAACAGACCGTACTGAGTTAGGTTGAGCAATGTTCTGACACAGTGTAACACAGCTCCATATAGGGTTGCCAAGTCAAATTGTCTTACCGGCGGGGGAGCCTCGCCGCGCTCCGGGAGCCGTTCTTTGATGTGTGCGTGCGCGCGCCACCAGCACGTCACCGGAAGTGACACGCAACATCAATCATGTTGAAGGCGTAGCCCTAATCGTCGGAGGGAAAACCATAGAGTTTTCCCTCCCGACGATCGGGGCCACGCCCCCAACGTGATTGACATGGTTGCGTCACCTGTGATGATGCAGCCACGCTGCGCTTCGGGGGGCGAAGTTCCCCCCAGGGCCCGATTCCACGGCGGCGGAAATTGGACCTCCGAAGCGGGGGTTTACCCACCCCCACTTGGCAGCCCTAGCTCCATATCTTGATGTGAGTCTACAGTGATGTATGTTGGACATGTGCACTTTTCTAAACAAGTGGAACTAGTGTGGCAAGACTGGCAAGATGAAATTCCTGAGATGATGCTACTATAGAACAAATGCTCTATAATCTCCATTTCCCCGGTGGAAAATAAGTATGCCTGATGTTTGAAAGGGTCCCCTCCCACCACAGCAAATGTTGCTCAGTATATTCTTAAAACGGGATCCTCTATTTTCCCAAGAGGTACCTTATGTTCATGTGTGTGATTTTTTTAAAATATCTTTTTAAAAAGCTAACTACTCAAACTTCAAAAAGACATTTTGTCTTCAATTTAGTTCTAGTTCTGTTTATGGTTGATTAATTTGCGATTTTCCTTTACAACAGAAACACCAGATCTTTCAAGGTTGCAGCAAACAATATAGTTTTGAAAAGGCTTGTTTTAATGGGCAGCTTTAGCCCGTTTAAATGACCACCTGCTGTTCTATATACTGAGGAGTATATTAAATAGTAAGAATAACAAAGCTGAACTAGAAGAGAGCCTCTTGACTGTAGTGAAGGGTAGCCAACATCTCATCTGGTCCTTTTAGCTGTGCTTTTAATAGGCCCTTGACACCCAGGCACTGGCAACTAATCTCCATGCTGTGAAAAGCTTCACCTGCTGATTTCTACACATCAGGTTGCTGTTAAAGACCCAAGAGTCAACCAAACCAGTTTTCCTGGTCACTTGGCAACACTACCACTGCTGCAATTGCCATCTTGGCAGGGCAAACCAAAAATCAATTGGATTATTATAGAAATGGGAAATGCAGAAAGAGTTCTAGTTCCTTTTGGTGGAAAATGCTAGATCTCCATAACATGAAACAAAGCTGTAAAACCACACCACAAGTAAAATCAGTCTCACTCTACCTGAATGAGACAGGGTAGGCACATCATTTTTCACACCATGTGAATTTAGTGAAAGGGAGAAGGAGCGGTTACAAGGTCAGAGGAAAGCTGCTTTGAGCTTTCTCTTAGCAAGAAGCAGAATGTGTCTGAAGTAGAAAAAAGAAATATTAAAAAA
>NW_015170357.1:117821-128423 GCF_001447785.1 Gekko japonicus | reverse complement strand
TTTCCTATAGCATTCCCTGTTTTACCTCTTTTCCTAGCTTGGAAAATCCCTGATATTGTTGCTTACCTAGATTTTTGTGTGTTGTGTGACATATTTTTAAATTGAATTTTAATATCTTATTCCTTTCTAGATGGTGTTCTGAGGTTTAGTGGTTGTCAGATTCCTTTTCCCACCATCAGAACTGTTGTGTGTGTGTTTTTTGGAGAAATGTGTTTTTAATATTCTGAAATAGATCTTGTATGTCTGGGCTGCAGGAAACTCAATCCTCACTCATATTGTGATGTCACTTGGAAAAGGAATTCCAGAGGAGTCCAGAAATCAGGAAGGATTGCTTCATCAGTGCCAAAGTGATAATAGGAGAATATGTAGACAGTACTGTAGTAGCACTATTTGCCATTGGAAAAGTATTTTGAGTGTATGAAAAATAAGGCATGCAACGTATTCTAGCTGATGACGGCATAGAGAATGCTCAAGTAACCTCCAGGTGTCCAGCAGAGCAAACAGTTTAGTTTATTAACATTTTGAGATGCTTCCATAAAGAAGGCTACACATCAAATCAAGACAAGGGGACTGTAAGCTGCCTGTAAAACACCAAGGTAATAAATAAATACCTGCGCTGGGAGACGGCTCCTATTAAAGGAACATTGCATCACATCTCTCATTCCCCCCACCCCCAAAAAAGAAAAATAGATACATACATTTAGAAATAGATGAACACATTTTTAAATTTTTTTTTACAAATTATACAGTCATCAAGGTATATATCTTTCTGGTGAAAAAACAAGTCTTCCATGAGATGTTACATATCTGGGACACCTTTCTTCAGCCTGCGAAACACGTGTCTCATCACACACATTGTTATCCTGTTCTACCATATTCCTACTCGACATATTATAAAGCTCCCCACACTGCATATCAGGGTTTTTAATAGTAGACATATCCTGCCCGACATCCACAAACCACTATTTCCAGATACCCTCTGTTGATACCTTAACCTGCATCTATTACGCCAATAAATACATCCATCGGAAGTCAGCACTCGATATGTATGGGGCTGGTCACACTTTTCTGTTACTGCCACAGAGAGCCAACCTTCATTGAACTCTGTCCTACTAAGTCTCCTTGTTATAAAGGCTTAGGGTGTTTTGTTGTACGGCCATAATTTTTTTTTTGCCTATTCTGAATTCTCCAAACATCTTCTCGCACCCCAATGGGTATTTTAGGGTACAATAGCCCAGTAGTTACTGGCAGTTTGCTTCTTAACATTCTACCCATCAGCATCTGAACTGGTAAATACAATATTGACAGTAACTGGTGTAATACGATATTCCAGCAATGCCAAATATGGGTCCCTCTGCATGTCTTCTGCCTTTTTAATAAGCCGTTTTATGGAACGAATTGCTCTTTCAACCATTTTATTTGTTTGTGGGTACCTGGGCTACTAAGACATTGTTCAGACCCCCAATCATGAGCAAACTGCTGAAACTGTCGACTAGCAAAAGACATATTCTCCCACATATAGAATACCATCTTCACAGCATAAAGAATCTTTCACTGACCAAAATGGCTTTGCAACAGGAGGAACAACTCTCAAATATGGTGGTCTTTCTTGCCTTACAATGGCCACTACCACTTTGAGTTGACAATCTTGACTTCTAGCTTCCTGTATAGTAGCTACTCCTACTGGGTACATAGCTTTTATACTCAATTCATGTACTGCTCTCTCACCCTCTACCAATTCTTGAGCACTTACAGGAGTGTCCACAGTAGCTCATGATAGTGTATCAGCAAGATACATTTACTTCCCTGGAGTATACACCACATTAAGTTGATATCTCTGAAGCTATAGATGTGTATGCTGCAAACAAGCAGGAGCACCACCTATTGGCTTTTTAAACGTTACTTCCAGTATGTTTATTATCAGTCTGAACCAAGACAACCTTACTAAACATTCAGGGCTCTAGTCGGGGGGGAGCTCTCAGGTACGGAGCTCCGGAAGAGAACCTCTAGGGGGCGGGGCGGTCACGTGGTGAAGCCCCGCCCCCTTCTTTACCCCGCCCTCTGCTTCGATCCTCATTCCGTTTGGGAATGAGGATGAAGCAGGAGGGTAAGTAGCCGGGCCTTCTGACACACTTCCGGTGATGTCAGGGGGTGTGGCCTTCTGTCACTTCCGGTGATGTCAGGGGGCGTGGCATATGCAAATAAGTTATGCTAATGAGTTATGCTAATGAGCTCCGGCAGCTCTTTTTCTACAACAAGACCCCTGCATGTAGTGATGAAATATTCTCATTACATACAATATAGCAAGCAATTCCTTCTCTATTTGAGCATAATTCTGTTCTGATGAACTAAGCAACTTTGAGGCATAGGACATTGGCCTGCTTTCCTGAAGCAAACATGCTCTGAGGCCATCTTTTGACGCATCTGCCTGCACCACTACTGGTTTTGCAGTATCAAAATATTGACATACGGTGCCTGATACAACTTCTGTTTAACCGTTTATGATGTTCTCACATTCACTGAAATAATACATCCTTTCCCAACAAATTTCTTAAAGATGCAGTGAGCTCTGCCTCCCATAGAATATACTTTGACAGATACTGCACAGATACCAAGAATCTGAGAACACCTTGCCTGTCCTGTGGAGGCAACATTTCTTGAATAGCTATCCTCATCTGGTTGAATACCTTGAGCATTCACTATGTGTCCCATATACTGTACTGAGTGAACATTAAATTGAATATTTTCCTTTTAGAATTTGATGTTCTTAGCCTTTGCTGTTTCCATGACTTGATGTAAAATCTGATTATTCATATACTCTCCTTTTATATGCCCAAAGGCTTCCTCTCTCTTTTTTTTTTTTGCTGAAATACCTCACTGCAGGCAATGTTCCCTCTAAGCTGTGGAGCCTTGTGAGCAAAAATTCTGCTTTGTGAGCTACTGGCATTCAAGTTGTGAGCGAGCGATTTGGCTGCATAAATTAGTCTGCTCTGGAGCCATCCTTCCTGAGCTAAGACAAAAAGGTGTGAGCCGGAGGCTAAAAAACTGTGAGCTAGCTCACACCAACTCAGCTTAGAGGGAAAACTGACTGCAGGATTTCAATAGTTCCTAAAGGCTTTGAGTTCCACCATAAGCTACAAGAGTTGTATACTTTTTAATTAATGTTTTCTGGCCTGGCAAATCATTAAATATTTTGTGGCAAAACATTTGCCTCAGCCCCTATATCCAACATAAACTTTACTATGAGTCATCTTAAAGTTATAACAGCATACCACCCAAGGGTTTGAGTTGCAGTAGAACCAATAGTGTTGTGAGACAATACTCCTATAAACAGACTGTGTACAACCAAGTCATGAACTTGGTATCTTTGTTGGCCTTGGTTGCAACTTGTCAATATTACATTACACAATTTGGCATGGTGTTTTTTTCTGCCACACTTATAACAAATTGTTCCACATGCTGGACATTTTAAGGCTTATGCACAGTACCACACTGAAAGCATTTCTTTTTTAGCTCTAACATAATTATGTCTACATTCAGAGTGTGACTTCTTATTTCCAAGTACCTGGTTAGGAGTCCCCTCACAATCCTTATCTATCACAGACACTTCATACAGTTGCTTAGAAAAAAATTGCTATGGTTTGTAGATTGTTACTTCAGCTAACTGACATATCTCAAGTGCTTTCTCAAGAGTAAGATCAGATTCTTTTTAAAGTCTTTCCTTTAACCTCTCCATTGCAATTAAAACAACTTCATCTCTGAGCATTTCATTAGTTGCAGAACCAAATTCACAGCTGCCAGCGGTATCACCATGTCTTTATATGTGGTTTCAAAAAGAAATAATGTTCAAATATCACATTCTTTCAAGGAGTGCAATATTTCTTAAACTGTTCAAGGACTTCTTCAATATATTTTGGCTCTTTGGTGTAGTGGTTAAGTGCGCAGACTCTAATCTGGGAGAACCGGGTTTGATTCCACACTTCTCCACTTGCACCTGGCTGGATGACCTTGGGCAAGCCCTAGTTCTGATAAGAGCTGTCCTTGAAAAAGAGCAGTTTCTGTCAGAGTTCTCTCAGCCCCACCTACCTCACAGGATGTCTGTTGTGGGGAGGGGAAGGGAAAGGAGTTTGTAAACCGCTCTGAGACACCTTTGGGTAGTGAAGGGTGGGGTATAAATCCAATCTCTTCTCTTCTTCTTCTTCTTCTCTCCATCAGGAAAACCAAAAGTGTTATAAACCAACAAGGCTTCCACTCAGTTCAAGAAAATAGCTACTTGCCATTTTTTGAATACATTATCAGCTCCAGCTGCTGTGAGATGTAGTTGAAAAGCTTAATCCCAATGCTTCCACTTTTCAGCCAAATTTTCTTGCAACACATGTGGAGGTGGAGGTAAAAAAAAAAATCCATATCCATAATTTATGACACCATGTAATCTCTTGTATTTAATGATGGCATAGAGAATGTTCAAGAAACATTCAGGCATCCAACAGAGAAAATGGTGTAGTTTATTAACATCTCAAGAGGCCTCCACAAAGAAAGTTACACACCAAATCAGGTTGAGCCAACTACAGGCTGCTGGTAAAACACCAAGGTAATAAATACTTTACACCTGTGCTGGGAGACTGCTCCTATTAAAGGGACATCACATCACAAGGCCTAATAGAGAAGGGCACAGTAACTGCCATCCTTGGAGGAAAGGTTCTGGTGGAATGTTCTCTATTCTTGCTGAAAGAGGTGAAAGAAATTGTCATGGGCAAGCAAGTAGAAAACAGGTAAAGATCAAAAACAGTGTCTCATCATGATATCTAGTTCAGAGGCATTTCTTGTGAGCTGCCCACTTTTTTTCTCCTGTCTAATTAATAAGCAGGATTTTTTTTTGTCTACTTAATAAGCAGGATTCTGGCAAACCTACACTTGACCCCCCCCCCCCATGGCAAATGCACCTTACAGCAGTGATAGAAGTGCTATGTTAAACTCAAGTGCAGTACTATAGAAACTATAACATGTTGTCCTTCCAAGTTGGCCATTAAGACTGGAAAATAAATAGTTGTCCTAAGCTATCTGTGTGTGCCCCCATGGCAAGTTCTTGGGCTATGGTAGGAAATTTTCAGGTTAGCTGCATTGCAGAGGTGGGGAACTGTTAACAGCATCAGCACATATGTGAAATAAAGGGATGTTGGAGAAGGAGTTGCTGGAGGTGAGCAGAGCTTATAATACTGCTGTTTTAATTGTGGCTAATCTGTCTGAAAAACTGTGCAAATGAGGCATGTCAGTTTATCACAGGTCTATATAAATATCATCTGTAGGATTTCACCCCCACATTGCCTGACATGAATTTAGGTATGAGACTGTAATGTATCTTATTCTGACATTTGTGGTAATAGTGTAAACACTGGTTGTAGAAGAACATCCTCAGATCCATACAGATTGAATATGAGATGTTGAACCCTATCTTTCCCCACAACTGGAGTCTTTCTGGGGGCCCTTTAAATAGCGCTGGGTGAGGTTTGTTGGGGGATGCTATCAATTTTTTAAGATTTTTATCTAGTGCAAATGTTGGTGGTTTTATTCATATCAGTGTCTTCCAACCAGTTGTGATGGACATCTAGACATTAAAATAAAGCTCATCAGTTTGAGCACAAATAGCAGGTTTAATTATAATAATTATTTGAAAGGGAATTAGCAAGAAAAGTGGAACTCCTCTGGAGTAGGCTGTAGTGTAATGCAGAATAGAGTAACACCCTTCTAAGTCTATTGATAGCATTTTTATGATTCCATTCCATTCATTCTTAGGATTGCACTGTTTATATGTTATCTGTGTTACTGACCTCTGTCTCCATTTCTTGCTTTTACAAAACAAGAATGTTCTGTTGCTATAGTAACTCCTTTGTGGGCTCACAGTTAGCAATGCAATATGCATCTTTCCTGTGTGATAAATGGACAGGAGAAAATGATAAAGATTGAATTGTAGATCAATGTATGAAATGATAAATAATCTTACAAGGTGAATGCATGTTAATATAAAGCAAGATAGACCCTGCACAATACTGAAATGTGTTTATTTTATTTCCTCAGTGTATGTGTTATAAAGCAGGCATTTCTCCCCTGGGAGTATGTAACCTTTTTTTTTTTTTAACCTGTATTTTTTTGCATGTATGTTTAAGCCAGCTACACAGGGTTACAGTTACATAATATATTTCATGATTCTCAATAAACTTTTACAGCTGCCTGTTTATTAACAAGGTTCATTCAAGGCAGGTGGAAAGTGAAGACTGATTTAAATTGGGAGGGATGCATCTCTTGCTCCTCTCAAAAATGTGGTTCCATGTATCTGACAACCTTGATTGTTCCTGCTTAAAGATGAAACCCTGAACAATTGATGACAATTGCTTTTGTCAGTTGTTTCATATCAATACAGAGTGTGGGGGTGGAACCATCACAAAGAGACATTTTATGGTCTTAACCTTAACGTAGTCCATGCCTAGCCTGATTCCCCTAGAATAGATACTAAAAGAGAATTCTATTCATGACTCTGGTCCTACATAAGTATTTTGGTTTATATCGCTCAGCTGTATTTAGCTGGAACTCAGGAGAGGAACACATGACCAGTAGGCATGCCAAGTCCCCCCGGGGGGTGGGGAAATCCCCACCCCAGAGGCCCGTTCCCCGCCGCCAGCAAATCGGGCCCCGGGGGAACCCCACCCCGACGTGCGCGTCACCTGGAAGTGATGCGACCACGCTGGGCACGCTGGGGGTGGGGCCACGGTCATCCGAGGGAAAACTCTATGGTTTTCCCTCGGATGGTCGTGGCCCCGCCCCCAGCGTGCCCAGCATCGTCACGTCACTTCCGGGTGACATGCGTGCGGCATGCGCGTGCTACGTGAGTGCGCGCTCCAGACGCCGGACAGGAGTCCCCTGCTCCGGAGGACTTTACACTTGGCAATGACCAGTAAGGTATGCAATAATATGGCTACCTCTTTTTTTTTTTTTTTGGTTCCTTTGCTTTTAACTACTTATGACAGGCAAATTTTAATCACGTGGCTGTTTTCCCCATTGAATCTCCATGCTATTTAGTGCACAGGTGTCCCAAAACAACAAAGTTGGCTTAGACCTTCTTGAAGACAGAGCTGATGGCAGTTCTAAGGACACAGAGGGTCCGTGGTCTGTGGAAGAAGAATGTTCAATTTTATTCTGAGGCTTTACTCCCAGGGTTGGCTGTATCTTAGTGGTAGACCATGTGCCTTGCATGCAGAAGGTCCTACGTTGATCAATGGACTGACTTGGTATAAAGCAGCTTCGTATGATCTTTGTACTCAGTATAGGCCCTAGCCCTAAATAGACCTTGCTGTAACAGCAGTATCTCATAACTTGCTTTGTTCTGGGCTTGGAACCTTGCCAGCCATTTCTTCTCTATCTGCAAATATGTCTCCTCCCCTTTTGGGTGGGTTAATTTGTATATAATATAAGGTAGTATTACGGAATGGATTTGTCAGAAAACTATGCACAGATTTTTCAGTTCATTGGATAGTTTTGTGGGGTAAAGTGAGAAGTCAACAAATTATAACATGAGAAATCGCTCTGTCAATGCATTATACAGTGGGGTGGATCCAGTGATCCTCTAAGTGGCTCTTCCTGAGCCAGAATGAAAGGTGGAGTATAAGTATTTCAACAAATGAATGAATATATGAATAAACGTTGCTCAATAGGGTTGGGGTAAGATTTACCCCAAATATTCTAAATGGATTTTTAGAGAAAATATCAATAGGTTTTTCCAACTAATATCCTACTACAGGCCTTTCTCATTTTGGACCCTTATGTCTCATAGTTCTAATGAACTAAGTTATTGGTAACCAGCCATGTTGCCAGATAGTGCTAATTGTCGCAGGCGGGGTGGGGCCAGGCAAGCATTGCTTGGAGAAGAAAAGGGCACAAGTAGTAGAGTCAAGAGTCCAGTCCAAGGGTAAAAAAACCAGAGAGTTGTTACTAGTGAGTTGTCAAGAGGTCCAAGGGTCACATAGGCAGAGTCCAGGGCAGTGGTCACAGAGTCAACAGTAGATTGAGTTGTTCCTTCCACACTTGACCCATCTTCTGCTTCCACTTTTATGCTGGGTGCACAGCTGGGCTGCACTGAGCTGGTGCCTGAGCAATCACTCTGGCTTGTGAGCCCCAGGTGTTGCTGGGCAGCCAGGTGCATGTTATGCCTTCTCTTGAGGAGCTCCTGACATGCCCTCCTTTGCCTGCACTCTGGCAGCTCTGGGGACAATGGGAGTAACATCTTGTCTGGTCCCAGGTCCAGGACTTGGGCCATTGGGGTGTTGTCTCCTGATGAAGGCTTTTCAGGTACCTGTGGAGCCATGGCTTCCAAAGCCCAACTGTCAGTTACTGGCTGGGTTTTGCTGACCACACCTTCATCCTTGATTGGTTCCAGTCTCCTCCAGTAGATACAGATATAATTTTTCCCTGTAAGCAGGAGAACTAGATACACATCTTCTTATTAAATATACTTGAAGTAGGATCTGTCCAACATTGTTTTTAAGTGATCCTGAGCTGAAGGGTAGAGGGATTTTCACAGTAAAAAAAGCCTGGTTCCTTTCAGTATTTTTTTCCAGTGATTGGTTTTGAAACAGGGCCAAAATATTTCACCACTTCAGGAACTAATACCCTTATTTTGAATGAGCTACTTATTTAAGTGTTATCAGCATGTAGCCAAATTTCATTACATTGCTAGAATCTCCAATCTGAGTAATCCACAAGGATCAGTAGTTTTCAGTGATGATGTTAATATGAGCCAAATGATGAGACTGACTACATGGCACTGGGATATCATAATGTAACATTTACTATGTGATCCTTGATTGACTGGGATCAGATGGAGAAAAAAGCCCTAATCAGGGGTTAAGGTATCAAAACAACTACAGATGATGGACACAACAGAAGTGAAAAGGATTTTTTAAAGGGGAAAAAAACCAATTCTGTTTTCTGGGAAACCTTTGGTGCAGCTCTACTTTTAACTCCCATTGATTTTAATGCGTTTTAAATATATGCTTAACTTTCTCATTAAAATCACTGGGATAGTAAAGTGCTGAAGTTTGTTTTCTTGACTACATGCAATATTTCTCATAAAGGTAGATGGCATTATAGATGGTCAAAGGAACGTTAGAGCGCATGTCAGGCATCTTTATTCTACTCAGAGCAGATGTTTTCTTGGCTATATGATTTTCTTGTATGGATTCAGGATTATTGCTGGGCCGGAATGCACTGGAATGGCGTTCCGGCTGGCGTCCGTGCCCACCCCTCCTGTCCCTGCCCCTCCCTGCCAAAAGCCCTGCTCTGCTCACCTGGCCTGGCTGGTGCCCCATTCCACCTTCGCGGGGGAGAGCAGCAGGCACCCACATCGTTGCTGCTTCCAGTGCCTTGCCCTTGTGCCGAAGGAAGGGAGCTGAGCTGCCCCACCAGCCACTGCCCGCCGTGCTTCTCGTCCGCTCCTATCACTGCCTCCGTGGCTCAGGCTTCACAAGGCAGCAGCTCCACCTCCTCTGCCACCACCTCGGTGCCCCTCATGCACACTAAGGAAGCCGAGGAAAAGGAGAGCTGCAGTGCAGCTTGGCACGCCTGCCTACAGAGCCAGTGACAGCCCCCAATGGGAAGCATGGCAGATGGCAGACCACAAGTTCCTTCTGCTAACAAACCACCAGGATTGCACAAAGATAAAGGCCAGGGCCAGCGTCAACATACTCTCAGGTGGGGCGGTTGCTGGGTTCTGGGACCTGGTGGGGCCGACTGCTGTTGACCCCCCAACAGGGCATTTCCCTTCCTGCTCACTTGTGAGTGCCCAGCCACCCATGCCCCCAGCTGCACACACTGCCCAGTGCCATCAGGGAAAGATGATTGTGAGCATGGGCAGTGGTAGGGCTTGTGAGCAGGGAAAAGGATTATTTATTTATTATTTATCATATGGCAGAGTTGCATCGGTGGTTAGTAGCGATTTCTGTTTGAGAATCTATTTAGAAGAATAGAGAGGGAAATAAAGGCGAGAAATACAAGTGTTTGCTGTAGGAAGGTATTGGTGATCTGGCAGGATTGTGATAGAAGGCAGGAAAGGGAGGCAAGTGACTGCCCCCCTGTGCAGCTGCTGCTCCCTCAGCTGGCTGGCAGTTTTCATTTGTTGAATCATTATTTAATTTGTTGAACAGGAAATCAAATATTAAGCAAGATATCAAAATGCATATTTATACACTATTATCCATGACCACACTAGTATCTCTCACAAACCAGAAGGATCTCTCTCTCTCTCTCTATTTCCCTCCTTTTCTCCTTCTCTCTTTCTTTCTTTCCCTCTTTCTTTCCTTCCTTCTTTCCTTCTCTTTCTTTCCCTCCATTCTTTCCTTCTTTCTTTTTCTTTCTTTCCCTCTTTTTCCCTTCTCTCTCTTTCTTTTCCCCTCCTTCTTTCCCTCCTTCTTTCCTTCTCTTCCTCTTTCTTTCCCTCGTTCCCTTCATCTTTCCCTCTCTTTCTTTCCTTCTTTTTCTTTCTTTCTTTTCCTCCTTTTCCCTTCTTTCTTTCTCTCCTTCTTTCCCTCTTTCTCTCCTTCTTTCCTTCTCTCC
>NW_015170357.1:110156-117735 GCF_001447785.1 Gekko japonicus | reverse complement strand
AATTTCTGCTGTTGGGTGTGGCCTATTATGCTAATGAGTTCCTGCTGGGCCTTTTCTACAAAAAAAAAAGCCCTGTCTGGATTGTCATATATTTCTATCATGTTCCCCAATGCTGCCTTGTTTCCATAGCCAGTCAACTTGTGAGTTGTTTTCCCATTTTGTGTCACCTAACTGCACTTCTCTTGCTGTGGTGGCAAGAGAATTTAGATTTTCCTAACCAAACCTTTGCCCTGACCAGGATGGCCCAGGCTCGCCTGATTGCATCAGATCTCAGAAGCTAAGCAGGGTCAGCCCTGGTTAGTACTTGGATAGGAGACCACCGAAGAATTTCAGGGTTGCTGTACAGAGGCAGGCCATGGCAAACCACCTCTGTTTGTCTGCATGGCCCAGGCTAGCTTGATCTCATTAGATCTCAGAAACTATGCGGAGTTAGCCTTGGATAGCATTTGGATGGCAGAACATCAAGGCATTCCAGGGCTGCAATGGCAAAACCACCTCTGAATGTCTCTTGCCTTGAAAATCCTATGGGGTCGTCATAAGTCAGCTGCGACTGAATGGCACTTTACACGCAAACACAATCAGACCTTTGGATTTTAGAGAGCAGGGATAGATCTGCCCAAATGCATTTCTTGCTCCTCAGTGATCTCTTCTATTGCATAGCTTGTAATCTGTAAAATTCAAAGCGCTGCAGTTAATGTCAAAGATTGATATAGTTGGAGAGACTTTCAGAGAAGAGCTACCAGGGGTCATTTTGTAGAAAAAGAGGTGCAGGAGCTCATTAGCATAACTCATTAGCAAAACTAATGCATATGCCACACCCCCTGACATCACCGGAGGTGTGTCAGAAGGCAACACCCACCACTCAGGCTCCACTGGACTGTTTTGGATTGCTAGCTATTGGGGGGGGGACGCGCAGATCTGCCCTCACAGAGGAGGGAGAGCTTGTACCTCTGCAATTTACCTGGCTGCTTTTTGCTCCTCGTGGCCCGACTGAGGGCTGCTGGGAGCAGGGGGCGGGGCTTGTTGCATGTGCCCGCCCCGGGCTCCTTACTGCCGGAGCTCCGCTCCTGTGCGCTCCCGCAGGAAATGACCCCTGAGAGCTACAGAGATGCCATGGGGTAGCCAGAGAATGTACATGTTCCAAAAGCTGTTCCTTCTGCCACAAGAATCTCTTCCTGGCCTCAGCACTAAGCAACTGCATAATAGAATAGGAGATTTGCAGGTTATCCTTATTTACATTTAAAGTAAAAAGGTACTCTGAATGTATGATCCCTGAACTAGATTGAGAATTTAAAATGTTGCCTCTGTTAAACAGTTGAACCCATGTAGTTGACAGGTTGTATTGAATGCTAGTCGTTCAGGCATCAGCAGAATGTATCCCAAGGGCCCCTTCTCCCCAAATTCCATATGAAACACATGGGCTGGGTCTCCTGGACTGTTGGTACTCTGGAAACTCTTACAGTAGAACTACCAGTCAGGAGGCAAATCCTCATGTTGGGAGGCGGTGGGGGTTATTTGCAAAGAAGAATCAGTAGGTGTGGTAAGAGTTAAAATATACAACTTCTGCCTACCCATTTCCTTCCTACAAATGACCCTAAAATGTCCCTAGTCTACTTTTTGGCTCTGAAAACATAAATAAACCACACTGAGAAGAAATAGTCATTTGCAGAGGAAACCTTGTGGTTATGTGAAGGGTTAAACAATCCCACCTTCCAATTTCTCCCTTAATAGTCCCTTTCCATTTTGTGTGTGTTTGTTGTTGTTTGTCCTCAAATGCAGAATTGGATACACTATTCTGCCAAGGTAAGATATAATTATGCAAATATGCACACTGGTGTAATGGAACAGTAAACTATGCATGGTTATTATGTACTAAAAACTGAAAACCACTTGGAAAGTCCAGTAATCTCCATTTTAAAGCTTCATTCCAATAACACCAAGGTCTAAATTGGGAGGGAGTCATATTCATGTTGGTTAGACCATGATTTATTGAAGAAATTGGCCAAATAATTGGCAGCTTTAAGGTGTTCTAAAGACGATGCGGGACAGGAAGTGCAAGCAAGATAGGTTTCTTCTTACCTAGCTCCCATTGTAATACTTGCAAATCAGTGTGCAGGGGGGGCATTTTGTGTGCGCATTGTTCTCCCCAGTTCAAATTCCCTTTCTTGCACAAAGCACAGGAGGTAGAGCAACTTGGAAGTACTTCCTCCCACACTGCTTGTTTAAAATATCAAAATATACTGCCAGGAAAAAAAAAAATCAGGAGACATAGGTCATAGTGAAATGTGTGTACAATCCAGGGGTCGTTTCGTAGAAAAAGAGCTAGGGGAACTCATTAGCATAACTCATTAGCATATGCCACACCCCCTGACATCAGGGGCCCGACGGTGGACCTGCAAGGCCGGCGGGAGTGCGAGGAAGCCCCACCAAGGCCCTCCCTGGCCCCAGGCAGGCAGGGGTGGGGAGAGGCGGGGAGGAAGAAACTTACCCTCCCTCTTCTCCTGCCTCCTCCTGGCTGAATGAGGGCCGGAAGCGGGACGGCTGGAAGCAGGGGGCGGGGCTTCGTCATGTGCCCCGCCCCCCGCACCTCACCCAGGGGAACTGCGTTCCCCCGCGATGCCCCCCAAAATGACCTCTGGTACAATCTATGTAAAGGGTACACTTGATTGTCCTTTATATGAGTGTTGAGTCATTCTCAGTTACATTCAATGCATGTTGAGCTGAATGTGTGATTTAAATTGCACATTTATCTAGGTACCGATCCCCAGTTTCATTTGTAAAGTGAAAGTGCGTCTGCTGTTTCTTACAACTGTGTGTATGCACACACACGCAGGGCAAATGTGTGTTCACTGTAACATGTGAATGTGCCTATAGAAAGGCAAGCAAAAAGAAATCCCAAGAGCTATGAAAAGCAACTCGTGAATGTAAGGGTTTATGGAAGGCTAGGGTTGCCAAGTCCTTACCTGATGAAGAGCGGGGGAGTCCAGCGCTGGTCCAGGAGTCCATGTGTGCGCGCCGCAATTACATCACCCGGAAGTGATGCAATCACGTCGGGCATGTTGGGGGCGGGGCCACAATCATCCGAGGGAAAGCCATAGAGTTTTCCCTCGGATTATTGCGGCCCCGCCCCCAACATGCCCGACGTGATAGCGTCACTTCCGGGTGACGTGCTGACGCCGGGCATGTCGCGTGCTTTGGGGGTGGGGTTCCCCCTAGGGCCCGATCTGCTGGCGGCAGTTAACGGGCCTCTTGGGCAGGGGTTTGCCCGCCCCCCAGGGGGACTTGGCAAGCCTATGGAAGGCCCAGGGAATAAAACACTTTTCATTAACTTGTCCATTTCATCTGTTTGTTAGCTGTATGTATTTGTATGTATATAGTCCATGAACTTCATTTAAAAGCTATAATAGAGGAGTCAGAAGACTTTCTGTAATTTAGTTGGTCAAGGCGTGTCTTTCATGCATTAGTATATGGAGCACTTAAACTGTGTACTCTGATTCCAGTTAATCCATCATAATTTTTGACAATTGCAATGCTGCTTTAAAAAAAAACTCCACTGCAGAGTAGAATATATAATGGTGGGACTACCTGAAATATCAGGAGTAAAAATGGAGAGCAATAAAAAATACTGAACAAGCATGCTTTAAGCATAAATATGCTAGAGGTTTTCCCCCCTTGCACTACCTCAGTTTCACTGGGCAGTCCTAAAGAGAGTTACACCCTTTTAAGTCCATTGAAATCAATGGGTTTAGCAGGGTCTAACTTTGCTTATGGAGCTGTGGTGGCTCAAGTGGTTAAGACGCTGAACTGCAGGCTGTGGAAGGTCGGTAGTTCAGCAGTTCGAGACCCGAGTGTGCCACATGATGGAGTGAGCTCCCGTCTCTAGTTCCAGCTCCTGCCAACCTAGCAGTTCAAAAGCAAGAAATTGCAAATAGATAAATAGGGACCATTTCGGTGGGAAGGTAACAGCGTTCCGTGCGCCTCGGTGTTTAGTCATGCCAGCCACATGACCACGGGAACGTCTTCGGACAGCGCTGGCTCTTTGGCTTTGAAACGGAGATGAGCACCGCAGCCCTAGAGTCGGACTCGACTGGCTTTCGAGCAAGGGAACCTTTACCTTTTAACTTTGCTTAAGATTGTAGTGTAACCTCTTTTCACATGGCTAATCCTGGGCTGCAATCTTTGTACTCTTCTTTTTTAAAAAGCTATTGGTAAATTGAAAGTCTAGCAGACACAAAGGAGCAGTTTGTCTACATACTGTTAAATTACATTTGATTGTAAATAACATAATGAGAGAGAGCCCAGAAGTGTTTGGATGTGTCGTCTCATCTCCTTCTTGTGTGTTTATCCATCTTCAATTTCCCAGAACTTATTTAGCCTAAATGAAAATGAAAACACCAATGTCTTCTGCCAGACTGTTTTGGAAACAGCCTTTCTTGCAGTCTTTGCAGAGATCAGATCTACTTTGGTTTAAATGTTAGTAATCAATTAACATTGCAAGCAGGCAGCAGCAATTTCCCATTCCAGAAATTTAACATGTATTGAACTACTCAGATCTCCTTTTCCAATGGAGAAAGTAGGTCAAAGGTCTTCTTGCATTAGCCTCAGAGGAAAACTCTAATTACTTCCATTAACAAAAAGTAACCTTTAGTTGTGTTCTTTATTCATTCATGAGTCCTCCTGAACGTTAGAATCATAAAACTGGAAGGGACCTCCATGGCCATCTAGTCCAATCCCCTACACAATGCAGGAAATTGCTTCCTGACCTTAAAGTGGCAATCAGCATTTCCCTGGGCATGTAAGAAAGGGCCAAAAGAACTAAGCACTGAAGCACTAACTCTAAGTTCACAGAATCAGCATTGCTGTCAGATGGCCATCTAGCCTCTGTTTGAAAACCTCCAAAGAAGGAGAGCCCACCACCTCCCGAGGAAGCCTGTTCCACTGAGGAACTGCTCTAACTGTCAGGAAGTTCTTCCTAATGTTTAGCCGAAAACTCTTCTGATTTAATTTCAACCCGATGGTTCTGGTCCGACCTTCTGGGGCAACTTCACACCATCCTCCATATGACAGCCCTTCAAGTACTTGAAGATGGTTATCATATCACCTCTCAGTCGTTTTCTTTCCAGGCTAAACATACCCAGCTCCTTCAACCTTTCCTCATAGGACTTGTTCTCCAGACCCCCCCCCCACCTTTCTTGCCCTCCTCTGGACACGTTCCAGCTTGTCTATATCCTTCTTAAATTGTGGTGCCCGAAACTGAACACAGTATTCTAGGTGAGGTCTAACCAGAGCAGACTAAAGCAGTACCATCACTTCATGTGATCTGAACACTTCTGTTGATACAGCCCAAAATTGTATTTCCCTTTTCAGCAGCTGCATCACACTGTTGACTCATGTTCAGTGTTTCGTTTACTAAGACCCCTAGATCCTTTTCACACATACTACTGCTGAGACAAGTCTCCCCCAGCCTATAATTATGCATCTGATTTTTCCTACCTAAATGCAGAACTTTACATTTATCCCCACTGAAATTCATTTTATTTGTTTTAGCCTGTCAAGATCATCCTGTATCCTGACTCTGTCTTCTACCATATTTGCTACCGCTCCCAATTTAGTATCATCTGAAAATTTAATAAGCATTCCCTCTATCCCTTCATCCAAATCATTGATAAAGATATTGAACAAAACAGGTCCCAGGACAGATCCTTGAGGGCACTCCACTTGTCACTGTTCTCCAAGAGGACGAGGAACCATTCACAAGCAATCTTTGGGTGAGATCTGTCAACCAGTCACAGATCCACCTAACAGTTATAGGATCCAAGCCACATTTTTTTCCTGAGAGAAAAGGGCTTAGAAGGTTTTTGGACCTGTTTTTTGGTGCTAATATGGACGCATTTCTATATTTTGAACCCAGAAGCCAGCTTCTGATGTATTTTAACCAATCCTGCAAAATCTGTTAGAGCCTATTTTCTGCTTTTGGGGGGGAGGTAATTATAAGCTTTGTCATTACAAGCATGCTACCAAGGAATTTATTTAAATTATTGTATTTTTTTAAAGTCCAGAAAATACTTAGATTGAAGTTGTTCAGGGATTGATTGAGAAGTTAAAACAACCCTGGAGATAAAGCTTCAGACCCTCCCCACCCACATGATCAGTTTGAAGGGAGGATCCTTCAGTATACGGTAATAAGCCCAAACGGTCCTTCCATATTAGGTAACAGTCACAACCACTACGTGAATGCATGAGAGCATTTGAGAGCTGAGCATAATTTCTCTGGGCCCAATAAAAATATGTAACACAGAGTCCCTTGTGCACACACAATCTCATAAGTAATAAATTAATTTATTTATATTCCTGGAAGTTCATAAACCATATCATGGTTGGAACCTGTGAACCCTTGTAAAGTACAACCATACCCCATATGTGACCATTACCTGATAACATTGGGATGTATTTTCAGCAGCATATCAGTCCATCCAGGGCTGTTTTTGGGCGGGAACGCACAGGAACGGAGTTCCAGCTGCCTTCAGAGTTAGCCACGCCCACTACAGCCAAAACCACTGCATACTTGGCTACAGAGGGAAGGCCTGGAGAGCGACCCCCTTCGATGACTCTGAGGCGGGTGGGCGGGGGGGGGCCTGGAAGGGTCAGGGAGGCATTTAAATGTCTCCCTGTGCCTGTCCAAAGGCTGGCTTGCCCCGGCTCCCCGCAGCCACGGGGCACCCAGGCAACCCAAGGGAAAGCATGATGTGTGACCTAATAGGCTAATGAGCCGCACTGTCGGGGGTGTGGCCTATTATGCTAATGAGTTCCAGTTGGGCTTTTTCTACAAAAAAAGCCCTGAGTCCATCATCCACTAAAGATCTCCAAATACTCTTGCTCTTTGAAAAAGAAGAATTACTCTTGGAGTTTATATGCTGGTGTCTTTTTTGTTTTTGCCACTGAGCACAATATCGGTAAAGTTGCCAACCTCCAGGTGGTGGCTGGAGATCTCCTGGGATTACAACAGATCTCTGGTGGCAGAGATCAGTTCACCTGGAGAAAAGGACTGCTTTGGAAGTTGGACTCCATGGCATTACCCTCCACTGAACTCCCTCCCCTCCCCAAACACCACCCTCCTTAACCTCTACCCTCAAAATCTCCAGGTATTTCCCAACCCTGAGTTGGCAATCATATCACACGGTTTACAGCAGCCCATTGATGTAGGGGAAGAACCACCCCCAGATAGCAGATGGGGTGGGGCTGGTTCATCTCCCAGGCAACCCAAAGTGAGAGCCAGCAGATGCCAAGAAAATACAATATTAATTCTGAGTAGGAGACGTAGCGCACGGGCTCCAAGTAAGAAGCGACCTGACGAAGCATTGAGGGAAACGGATTGTGTACCTGGGAAACCTGTAGTCGCGTGACAATTGTTGGAAGCAGCCGCAGCAGCACTGCGTGACGTATAATAAAGAAACAAAAAGAAGGAGGAAGAAATGCAGGGGTCGTTTCATAGAAAAAGAGCTAGGGGAACTCATTAGCATAACTCATTAGCATATGCCACACCCCCTGACATCACCGGAAGTGTGTCATAAGGCCACAC
>NW_015170357.1:42754-110128 GCF_001447785.1 Gekko japonicus | reverse complement strand
AAGCCCCGCGAAGGCCCTCCCTGGCCCCAGGGAGGCAGGGGTGGGGAGAGGCAGGGAGGAAGCACCTTACCCTCCCTCTGCTCCTGCCTCCTCCTGGCTGAATGAGGGCCGGAAGTGGGGCGGCTGGAAGTGGGGGGCAGGGCTTTGTCATGTGCCCCACCCCCCCGTACCTCACCTGGGGGAGCTGCGATCCCCCGTGATCCCCCCCGAAAGGACCTCTGAGGAAATGTGTGGACTGTAGTTGGACTTCAATCAATTTTTCACAGTGAACATTGGTGGAGTGCAGCCTCCATGGGGTGGCTAGAGATCTTCTGAGATTACAACTGATCTCTGGGCAGCAGAGATTAGTTCCCTTGGAGAAAAGTACTGCTTTGGAAAGTGGACTCTATGGCATTATACTCCATGGAAGTCCCTCCCCTCCCCAAACCCCTCCCTCCTCAGGCTCCACCCCCAAAATCTCCCGGTATTTCTCAACTCGGAGCTGGCAACTCTATTGCAGCCTCAATCCAATGGGGGGGGCCATCAGCACATTTGTAGGTTAGAGGCGAGGCTTACACCTCCTGTCGCATCCAGGTGGTAGTGCACCTGCTACTTTGGATTTAGGTTGGCTCCAGAGGCCCTTCCTCTTCAGTCCATCTTGGATGTTACCTTGGTGGCAACCGTATGAGAGGAGGAACATTCTGCCATCTTTAATCCATCCAAGGCAGACTGCAGACAGAAGCACTTTCTCTTCAGAACATCTTGGAGTCTGTCTAGGGTTGCCAAATGTAAAATCCCTACCGGCGGGGGAGCGTCCAGCCGGTCCGGGAGTCGTCTTGAAAAGTGCGCGCGCGCCGCCGGAGCGTCACCCGGAAGTGACGTCATACGCTGGGCGGGGCCACGCCATTTGAGGGGAAAACAAAGAGTTTTCCCCTCAAATGGCGTGGCCCGCCCCCAGCGTGCGACGTCACGTCCGGGTGACGCGTGTGCCGGGGCGGAGTTCCCCCCGGGCCCCGATTCCCCGGCGTCGGGTAACGGGCCTCCGGGGCGGGGGGAATTCCGCCCTACCGGGGGGGTTGGCAACCCTAAGTCTGTCAGAGAGGGGGCACAGGAGGGTGAGACTCTAATTTAAGCGGGCCCAGAAGGAGGTGTGTGCGTATTTATGTGTTTCTTCACAACACTGGCCCACTGGAGTTCAGGAGTCTTCCTGGTGTAGTAAATGGACAGTGCATCCCTGATTCTGTACTTCTGCTGCTGCATTGGGATATTGGTTAGGAAAGATGCCTAGGAGACTCTATCCCTTCCCAAAAGCTAGGATCGTTATCTGCCATTGGACAGCCAGACAAGGTGCAGTGTAAACACTGAAGACATTAATGCATGGTAAGTTCATTAAGAACATAAGAACATAATAGAAGCCAATGTTGGATCAGGCCAATGCCATAGAGTCCACCCTCCAAAGCAGCCATTTTCTCCAGGGGAGCCAATCTCTGCCAGCTGGAGATCAGCTGTAACAGCGGGAGATTTCCAGGCCCCACCTGGAGGCTGGCAACCCTATTCCACCGCCATGTTTTTAATTCAAAGTTGCTTCAAGCAGGACTCTGAAGAGACAGCTTAGAAGTGTTCTAAATAAATAAATACCATTGTGGTGTGTGTTGAACAAAGAAAATAATGATACGGAACAAAAACGAACGATACCGGAGGCTTCCTTCAGAAGTTGTCTGTTTTCAGAGAGAGGTGGAGACATCTTGGATTCTTACCAAATTAAGACTGAACATTGCACAGGAGGATCCAGTTTAGAAGACCAAAGCTACATTCAGATTACAGCAAACTGACTTTAAGCCTGATTATACCACGGTCTGCTTCTGGTCTTGCATGTGCGCCTCCCTCCTCTTCTCTTCCTATTCAGTAAAAAGGAGGAATGGTTTTGTCCTGTTAGGCCTATATAACACAGATTCACATCTGTGAATGATCTAAAAACAGATATGTATTTAGCTTTGAGCACTGGACCACTGATTATCTGAAAACTACCAGGGAATGATGACAGTCAATTAAATGTGATTACAAGCAATCCACCATGTATCTGAAAAGTGGGGCAATAAATATTTATATTTGGCCATTGAAACATTAAACTGGATTGTCAGTGTTCACATATGAGTGGTAACCTTAGCAAAATTTTGGGAGATTCATTGTAAATGTGCGTGGAGCTACAGGGATGCACAGGGCTCTTTTTGTAGAAAAAGCCCAGCAGGGACTCATTAGCATAATAGGCCACACCCAACAGCAGGGACTCATTAGCATATTAGGCCACACCCCTGACAGCAGGAACTCATTAGCATATTGGGCCACACCCCATGCCTCCCCTTGGCTTGCCCGGGCACCTCCCCAATCCTTCCAGGCCCCCCACTGGCCTGCCTGCCTCGGAGTCGCCGTGGGGTTGCTCTCAAAGCCTTCCTTCTAGGCTTGCCAAGTCCCCCAGAGAGTGGGGAAACCCCCGCCCCAGAGGCCCATTACCCGCCGCTGACGGATCGGGCCCCGGGGGGAACCCCACCCCCAAAGCACATGATGTGCCCAGCGTCAGCACGTCACCCAGAAGTGATGCAGCCACGCCGGGGGCGGGGCCACGGTCATCCGAGGGAAAAAACTATGATTTTCCCTCGGATGACCGCAGCCCCACCCCTGGCACGCCCGATGCACCTGCGTCATGGGTGATGTGGTCGCAGCGTGACCGCAGCTGGAGTCCCCCGCTGTGCATACAGCGGGGACTTGGCAACCCTACTTCCTTCTGTAGCAACGCACGCAGAGGTTTGAGCGTGGCTAACTCTGAAGCTAGTCAGAACTCCGTTCTTGTGCGTTCCTGCCCAAAAATAGCCTTGGGGATGCAAATAAAATACATAGTGAGCTGTGGTGATGACTAAGGCCTAGTTTACCTTTCTCTGGGCTTTACCTTGGTACAAACAAATTCTCTGCATGTAAAAAAACTAGATTGCACCATGAAAGTTAGCCTACAACTCTTCTTCCTGTCATCTAGTTTTCTTATAGGGAGCTTCTGTATGGAATTTAAAAATGTGAACCCCCACCTGTAAGTCTTGAGCTGGGATGCTCAATCACCCCTCTGTGTTGTTCACAATTTCTTTACAAATTGGAAGCGGGACCCTCAACATGGTCTAATGTTTTTTCCCCCAGATAGTTGAAATGGAACTGAAAACGTTCTGCACTTACACATTCCCCTTTCCCCATTCTCATCATGCATCATCTTTGTTATGCTTAAAAACCAATTACAAAAAAGTGGTGTTTTAATCCTGCTCGTGTGGAGGAGAGATTTGCATTTTATCTCTATCCTAAGCTTGTGCATTTTACCTAGCTAACTCAGTCTTTCTGAGATTCAGATTGCAAATGATTCAACATGGCTGCTCCACCCCATCTATTTTCCCAGTGCACCAACAAGGAAACCATTCCGAACAATAGATTCTGCTGGGGTGGGGAGCTGGGAAAGCTGCATGGCATGTATGTCTAGTGGTCCAGTCTTCCCCTTTTTTTGCCTCTGTGCCTGAATCTGAAAGCCAAGCATGTTCATCAGTCTTGATTTGGTTTGTGGTGCGTGTTTGGTGTAGTGGTTAAGTGCGCAGACTCTCTCATCTGGGAGAACCGGGTTTGATTCCCCACTCCTCCACTTGCGGCTGCTGATGTGACCTTGGGTCAGTCACAAGTTCTGGCACAGCTGTTCCCGAAAGAGCAGTTTGTGGCAGAGATCTCTCAGCCCCACCCACCTCACAGGGTGTCTGTTGTGGTGAGCGGAAGGGGAATGAGTTTGTAAGCCGCTCAGTGGGTGCGTTCAGACGGGGCGTTGGAACTGGTGCAGTTTATGCTGGCTAAAACGCGATCACACTTAAGTCCTGTCTGTGGAGCCCATCGCTGTATGCCCGTTTACACACAGCGGGTGTTGGCTGTTTTTTTGTTTTTTTTTAAACTCAGTTTAGGCAGCCATCCACAGAATGGCAATTTTCATGCATGCGCAAAACACCCCATCCAGAAAAGCATGCCATGAAAAGAGGACTTACTTTTAAAGTTTAAAGAGCAAACTGGCCTCCCTGAACTCCTGGACTCCTCTAAAACGTTAAATTAACACAGGGTGTCTGTTGTGGTGAGCGGAAGGGGAATGAGTTTGTAAGCCGCTCAGTGGGTGCGTTCAGACGGGGCGTTGGAACTTTCTCTTCTTCTTCTTCTCTCCATCAGGAAAACCAAAAGTGTTATAAACCAACAAAGCTTCCTCTCCCACTCAGTTCATAAAATAGCTACTTGCCATTTTTTGAATACATTATCAGCTCCAGCTGCTGTGAGATATAGTTGAAAAGCTTAATCCCAATGCTTCCACTTTTCAGCCAAATTTTCTTGCAACACATGTGGAGGTGAAGGTAAAAAAAATTCACAGGTTGTCTGTTGTGGGGAGGGGAAGGGAAAGGAGTTTGTAAGCCGCTCTGAGACACCTTTGGGTAGTGAAGGGCGAGGTGTAAATCCAATCTCTTCTTCGTCTTCTTCTTCTTCCACTGCCATCTGGGAATCCAGTCAGTTCTGAGCATGCGCCAAAACAATTAGTACTACCATCTGTGTGAGGGCAGTGCAGCACCATACACTCTACACAGTTGATTTTAAATGGTGCATGGTGATCCTAGGAAAATAAAACAGAAATCTGGTGGTACCATAAAGACTACCAACGTTTATTTCCATAGAAGCTTTTGTGGGCTTCAGCTCACTTTGTCAGATAGATACATGATTGAAAGCCATACTAGGAAATTTTAATAGAACTGGTGGGGGAGGGTCACATTGGGTAGATTACACTATGAGCCTTTCATGTATAAATCTTAAGGGAAGGAGGAGCTGATTCAGAAAGGATAGGTGTGAGTGCTGTCATAAATCAACAGAATTCGCAGTTACACATACTGGGTAGTGAGAGAAGTTGGAGGTTCGAACAGAAAACCATATAGTTTAAGTGACAATGAACTCATATTGGTATAAGGTTTTAGTCTGATAAGACATGTTAAGAGCAGCCAATTAAAGTTTCCAAAAAGTGAGTCCTGTGGAGCTATTTAGGGATGGGCATGAACTGAAAAAAATGCAGTGTGGTTTGTGGCCAGTTCATGAACTGAACCACAAACTGAATCATGAACTGAACCGCACAGGTTCACTCTCTGACAAACTGGTTCGGTTTGTGGTTTGTGGGCCAAGCAAACCTGGTTTAAAGGGACCCGCAGTCCTTTTAAACGTGGTTTTCAAAAAGCAGCAAAAACAGCTGAGCAGCAGGAGTACTCCCAGCTGCTCAGCTGTTTCGGACTTTCTTGTGCAGTCACTTTAAATTTTGAAGGAACTGCAAATGAAAGCCGGGAAATGGGGAGCAGTCTGTCCAGGGTTGGGCACTGCTTACCAGGGGAAGTCCCCATCCGTTGTCTGGCAATCCAAGAGAGCATCAATGCTCACCCACCCTCTGTCGCCTGAGGATACTCCCAGACCGTCCACTGGGAACTTATGCAGGAGTCTGGTGGAGGAAGAGGCCGCCAGTAGAGAAGAAGCAGCCAGGTGAGGCAGTCAAAAGATTAGATGGCTGCTGCATGCCATGCAGCAGCAGCAGGGCCATGGCGGTGGAACAGCAGCCAGGCCCATCCTAGGAGGCCAGGGTGGGAGTTGGGAAAGTGGCACCAGCACGAAAAATGCTGCCTCAGCTTGGGGACCACGTGGGTTGGGCATTCCCCCATGGCCAGTCCACTTCCTGCTGGGCCCGGATTTACTGCTGCGTCCGGAAGACGTCCAACCCATGTGGTCCCTGGGCTGGAGCAGCCTTCCCTGCTGGTGCCACCTCTCCTGCTCTGGGCTCCTGAGGGGAGCCTGGCCACTGTACTGCCACTCTGGTCCATGGTGGCAGCCCTGCTGCTGCTGTGTGGTTCACCCTGGCCATCTTCTCTGCCGACCACCTCAGCTGGTCACCCCTTCTCTGCTGCTGATCTACTTCTCCACTGGCCTCCTGAGTGAGTTCCTGATGAGAAGTCCGGGGTTAGATTCATGCCCATCCCAAGAGCTATTAGAGATTATAGGACCTAAGGAAGTCCAAGCCTTTGTTTAAGCCAGGCCTGGGTGACATGTAGTGTTTAATTTTTTATGAGTTCTAATTCAGCCCTTTCACATTGTATATTCCTTTTTCAAGTTTAGGGAGATTAAAATGTTCTCCCACTAGTTTCTGAATGTTATGTCTCATGTCCGATTTGTGTTCATTGATTCCTCTCGTACAGAGACTGACACTATTGTCCATTGTAGACAGTAGAAGAGCATTGTTGGCACACAATGGCAAATATTAAATTGGATGATGCACAAGTGGATGAGCCCTGGATGATGTAGCTGATATTATTGGGTCCTATAACAGTATTGCCTAAGTGCATATGGGGACATGATCCTAGGGACAAACGTCATCACTCAAAAACAACAAACTCTGAGTGAGTATCAGCAGCTGCTACTTGGCCAGCCGCAATATTCAATGGTGCCACAATGCAGAAGGGAATGTAATGAAAATGCTGCTTGTTTTTTTTTTTTAATAAATTGAGCAAATTATCCATGTGGTTAAGCGAGTGGTAAAGCCAGCTCTTCTCAATAAGGGTTAGGCCCTAATATACAGACAAATGGAGGTTGTAAACCCCACCCCCCAAATTTAGCATTAAGTCATAGTTTTGTAGGAGCTGCGGTGGCTCAAGTGGTTAAGACGCTGAACTGCAGGCTGTGGAAGGTCAGTAGTTCAGCAGTTCGACACCCGAGTTGCCGCATGACGGAGTGAGCTCCCATCTCTAGTTCCAGCTCCTGCCAACCTAGCAGTTCGAAAGCAAGAAATTGCAAGTAGATAAATAGGGACCACTTCGGTGGGAAGGTAACAGCGTTCCGTGCGCCTCGGTGTTTAGTCATGCCGGCCACATGACCATGGAAATGTCTTCGGCTTTGAAACGGGCCTGGGTGACAACCCTAGAGTCGGACTCGACTGGCTTTCGAGCAAGGGAACCTTTACCTTTTACATAGTTTTGTAGAATGTGTAAGCATTTAAATCTGTTCTATCAGAGTTCAAAGCTCATTATGAAGAAAATTTAGATTAAAAAACCAAGGTGTGTGTGTGGTGGCAGGCGAGAAGTATGAAGGGCTTTCAGTTCAGCATGCTCCGTTAAAAGTATGTTCATAAATCAACCACTCACCTCACAGTACGCTCCTGAAAACATGTTGTATGTCAGATTTTGTTTTGTTAAAAATCACTGCTTGCTCTCACAGACCTTCAGGTGAATGTCAGCAAGTCTTCGAGGAAAGCCGTAACAAGGCAAACCCCCTAGGGCTCACTGCTGGGACCAAATCCTATTTAACATCTCTGTTAGTGACGTGGAAGGGAAAATGAGGCCTAATTGCCAGATGATAGGACTTGGCAGCATGCCCGTTGTTTGTAGCAGGCATGCCAGAGGAATTTATATTCGGCCTTGGGATGACACGAAGCCTTTCGCTCCAGCCATCACACACAACTGAATGTCAACGAAGAGCAGAATCTCTTTATATTACACAGGAAGGCTAAAGCAGTCAATAGCAATTTCCAGATGCTGAGATTCCTTAATATAAATCATATGACTTTTCTGAAAATAATACCTTTTAGTCTTCGTTGCTTTCTTTAGTGTGTAATTATGGTGACTTTTAGACATTTTAATTTTAAGGCATTTTCTCCTGTACATAACCCGTAAAGACTATGAATTTACTTAGAAGTGAAAAATCAAAGCTTTGAAGTAATACCATAAGCATGTCGAGTGGAGTTCCACTTGCAAACAGATACGTTGCATTTATTGCTGCAATCCTCTCTTGCTGCAATCCTCTCTTCCTGACATTTGGATACATTGAGGAATATAGTGCATAAAGGTGGAGTTTACAAAGGAAATATGTGAAAATTGTAGCCCCCTCTCCCACCTCGGTTTAAGCAGAACTGCTGGTTTGGATCTAGCTGATTGTTTGTCTTGGCAGAAAATAAAATAAGGATGATAACCAAATTGTTCATGTTATTGTCAAAAGGTCACTTAGCCCAGCCCGGGTCAAATGCCTTTTGTTACAGAGCTGCAACACAAAACTATGCAAATGCAGGGGTACGACTGTTCACATACCAGTCCAGTAGTCTGCCACAAGCTCCTTTAAATAACCCAGTAGTCAGAAGCCAAAGGGCAAAGCTTCTAACCTTTCTGGGTGTAAATCAGAAACTTCACCCTGCAAGGTAGGCTCACAGAAGGAGTTTCTCGCAAATGACAAGTTGCTCTGGTAGGTGGCCTGCCAGTCAGGACACTAGATTGAGGACTGTGAAAGCAAATAACCATAAAAGTAAATTAAAATATACTTTATTAAGGTGCAAAATTACTTCAAACAAGAACAAGATACTGTGAGGATAAAAATAAGAAATCTACAGATTTAAAGGCTAACTAAAACTGTATTACACTGGTTCCAAGTTACAAGATACTACCCATTCTCAGATAGAAGTTCCAGTGATCCAAAGTGGCTCTACTCCTGAGTCACCACAGGCCAGAGTTGTTTGGCCCATGCACACAAATATCCAAGATGGCCAAAAGAAAGCAAGAAGTTGTCTACATGCAGGGGTCATTTCCTGCAGGAGCGCACAGGAGCGGAGCTCTGGCAGTAAAGAGCCCAGGGGGCGTGCACATGCAACAAAACCCGCCCCCTAAGACATTGAATAGACATATCAGAAAATATTACTTTTTTTTAAATTGAATCAATGAAAATTATGTAAATGACATCCAACTAGATGGAAGCATGCCCTCCCCCCTCTTTTTTCTCAAGTATTCATGTTTTTATTTTTCATCGTTAGTACTTTCGTATTCTTTTTGTTGAAACATTACCATAAGATGACATCATTTTTAATTGGATATGAGGCTACAGATGGTTTTGCTTGTTGGCTTTGTTGTTGTTATTTCTTTTGTGCATATTTATCCTGCTTGGTTGCAGAATATATTTAACATTGTTATAATAGCAAACCTTTGTTAATATTATGAACAGAGGCACTGGGTTTGCTGGGCACTGTACGTTGCTCTGGTTCTGCTGGGCTTCCAACCCCCTCCCCCCCCCCGGTTTGGACTGTGATTCGGTGCTTGACATCAGCTGGCATTGCCACAATGCACTTGGTTTTCTGGGCACTCTGTGATTGCACTGGTACTGCTGGCTACTCTGTATTTTGCACAAGGGTAGTACCTTGACCTGGATAGCCCCAGGATAGCCTGCTCTCATCAGATCTCAGAAGCTAAGCAGGGCTGATGTAGAGGCAGGCAATGGCAAACCACCTCCGGATGTCTCTTGCCTTGAAAACCCTACATGGTTGCTATAAGTCAGCTGTGACTTGATGGCAAAAAAACGACAACCCACTTGAGTTCTGAGCAGGTACTTGGGAGGGCTTCTGTTTTACAGTTTTAAAGCCCAAGAGCTGACATTTACAATAATCTACAAAGCATTTTTGAGAGCTAGGAATCTACCTTTGTACTAACTTTTACCAACTAACACTAGCCAAAACATCACAAAATAGTGATTGCAAGCTTCACCAGACTGGATGTTAAGAAACACACTACCTCCCCAAAGAAGGTCCCCTTTCCTCCATTGTTTCCAAAGGACTAAAGTCAAACCAGAGAATCTCTGCAGTAGAAACTGAAGGTGGGAGGGCATTTTTGCAAGCCCAGCAGAACCAGTGCAATGTGCAGAGTACCCAGCAGTACCAGTTCAACTCTATTGGCTTCTTGTATCATACAAACTCTAGTGAACTGGTAGCTGCAGTCCTAAACTGGAGGAGTCCGAAACTGGAGGATAGAATCGTCCAGCATTTTCCTCTTTGGGATTTTATAACTGGGCTATACAACAGGTTCATGCAGACCATATTTGAGTACATGCATGTTTTAAAACTGATAGTTTGCACATTGCAAGTGGGAGTTTCCACCAGTCTAACTGAAACCATGGTTGCAGATATCAGTTAAAATGCCAACCAAATATGTTCTGTTCCTTAATTCTGCTTGCAGTTTATGACAAGTCAACATGATGCATATGCACGGGGCAATTCCTACTTTTAATTGCAACAACCAGTCTTTTCATTCATCCATTTGAAACAAAAGCAATGCTTATTAGAGCATAATTAGCATAATATATTGCAGTTATTACTTTCAGAAAGGCTACAGACATTTTCCTTAGAGGGGGTAAATTGGATCCTGATAATTGGGTTTCAAACAAAAAATTGAAAGCTGCATTTAATAATGCATATGATGCAAATGTCGGCTGCTTCATTCTGCCTGTGCGACTGTTTTAGTTATAATGATTTGAGAAAGCCTTTTAAATGATTACCTTGATATACTTATTGCAATCTATATTATAAGACAATACATATTTAAATGGAAGTAATGAATTTAAAATTTGGTGTTATCTAGTGTCTGCTGCATTTAAAGGGGGAGAAGAAGGGGGGGAATCTCTACTGCTAAAATAATGATCATGTAAGTTATTCTGTGCTTTGCTTTAAGTATTCAGGAGACAGATGAGGGGGAGGGGAGGGTGTATTGTCTGCTGTTTATGATTGAGGTCTGTTTGTAGTGCATCAGATAATTCTGACTGTATTCCTACCCACTGAAAGGCAAGAACAGAAATGTTATAAGCCTATAGCAAATTCCTAGCTATAAAAACTATCTCCTGGATAGAAGAAAGGATGTCCTTCAACTCATTAAGTGGTTATAGTTAAATCTTCTTCTTTGTAGAACAGCACTGGGAAGCTTGTGACCCACAAGATTCCTTTGTGCACCTAGCTTATAATTGACCAATGCCTGAGAATCTTATTAGTTGCCAATAAAAATGATCAGATTTTTGATTGGTTGGTTGCAGATGTATGAATATATGATAGCATTTCCCCCCCAATCTAACCGTTCTTCCAGATTTCTAAAGATTGATAGTTACTGGAGTATGTTCCAGGAATATGACTACACTACAAATGTTACCATTTATAAACTTTTTGAAAAGTTAATAGCTAGGGATGGGCACCCACTAGGAAAATGTGGTTCAGTTCGTGGTTCATGGTGTGCCCGGTTCATGAACCATGAACTGTCATGAACTTTTAGCTGCCAAATGATCCGGTTCAGTTTGTGAGGTTCATGATGCAGTAACCCACCTCCAGCACGCTAGAGACACCAAACTTGCAAGGGATCTCCAGCTGACTCTCCTCTACCTGCCATCCAAGTTAGGTGAGGATTGGATTTATGGGGTCTGAATTATAGCCCCCCCAAAGAAGGTGCCCCAGGAAAGTGCTTTCTGGGGGGAAAAACAGGTGGTCATTTTGACAGGTGCAGGTTCAAGAGGTTCAGGAGTGTATAGAATAGATTCTATGAAAGCTAGACACATCAATGTCGTCAGGGTCCTCCCCCAGATGCTCCTCTACATGCCCTCCAAGTTCTGCCCCCCTTGTTGCTTTGAAGTTTGATAAACATTTAGATTGACTGGTGACAATCTGTCTGGAAATGTATCTGTTCACAAACCAGCACAAACCACCATGAACAGTTTGAAAGTTCATAGGAAGTTCATACCAGTTGAACTGCCAAGAACTTCACTTTGCGAACCATGAACCAGCACAAATTCAGCACAAACTTTAGTTTGTGAGCCGGTTTGTGTTTATCCTTATTAATAGCTATGTCAGTTTTATTGGGAGCAGGGGACCTTTCAGTTTACAGTGTGGAAACGTTGTGAAAGAAATAGTCAAAGTATCCACATCTCATAATGTTTCCAGTACAGAAAAAATTGCATACGTTTCTTTAACTTCCATTAGTGTCCCTTTACCATAAATAAATAAATAGAAATCTTGTCTTGCAAAAGCACTTAGTAAAATAGGTGCATCCACATGGTTTGAGTATGTGTTGTTGTTGTTCAGTCGCACAGTCAAGTCCAACTCTTCGCGACTCCATGGACCAGATCCTGCCAGGCCTTCCTGTCTTCCGCTGTCCTCTGAAGTTGGCTCAATTTCATGTTCGTTGCATCTGTGACACTGTCTAACCATCTCATCCTCTGCCCCGTCCCCATCTTCTTTGACCTTCAATCTTTCCCAGCATCAGGGTCTTCTCCAGTGAGTGCTCCCTTCTCATTTGGTGGCCAAAGTATTTGAGCTTCAGTTTCATTATCTGGCCTTCCAGGGAACAGTTACAAAGTAAAAAATATGTGTTCAAGAACAATATTTTATGTCCACTGGAAGTTCTCCTGCTGGGACCTTGCCCGTATCTATAGTTTAAATCACCTACTGAAATGCAGTCCCATAGAACTTTAAAATAGCATACCCTGAAAGGAGCTATTCACTGGGAATGGTGGAGTAGGGAAGAATATAGATATCAAAAAAGTAGGTTCACATTTGGTACACTTTGACAGATGTGTTCAGGTGGGTAGCCATGTTGATCAGAAGCAGCAGAACTAAGTTTGAGTCCAGTGGAACCTTTAAGACCAACATATGTGATTATCAGAGTGTAAATAATGGAATTACAGCACTGTCGAATCTTTGTTTTAATTTAAGTTTTCAAAATAATATAATTTCTGTGGCAAGAAAAACAGAAGAATGTTGAGATCTACTTCACATGAAGCTGTAGGCCAAGTATCACTCAAACACCAGCAGGTAGAACACAGAAATACCTTTCAAAATCAGCATGCAGTTGCACATAAAATAAATTGACGGTTTTAGTCCAAAGTCTTCTAAATACAGGGAGGGAAGAAAAGAAGAATCCATTGCAAATAAGCATACCATTATAAATCCTATTTTATGTACCTTTATACATTTTATTGATTTATTTATGTGGGCATTTCTGTCCTTTCTTTACTCAAAGTGGCATAGAGGAATTTCCAAAATACAGGAAAACTAATTTACAAAATACACTGTCAATAAACAGGACAAAACACATCCGCAAGTCTATTGACATAATATTAAAGTGGATGGCCCTTGTGATGAAAGTAGCACAATAGGGCCATCCACAGACAAGGAAGGGATCTTGATCTACTTGAAAGACTCCCCACATATGAAGAAGACTATGACTTAGGAAGCTAACTGAAGGGGTGGGGGCTGTTTGCTGGTGATTACAAATAATACAGAGGTGGAATGTTGAGAGCCGGGCTTTTGGGCAAGGTTTTTTCTTCCTGTTGGTACTGGCCCCATACAGCTTTGATTTATCATCTGATTTCTGCATGCATTTTTGTGCCTTTCATTTTCACTTGATCCTCCCCCCCCCGCCGCCCCCCCAGTGATTTTTTTCTGGCTCTTTTGAGACCCCTTTTAAACTGATGTTTTTCTGGAAGCGTGTAATGTTTCTTTCAATCTTTCTTTCTTTCTTTCAATCTTTCTTTCTTTCTCTCTCTCTCTCTCTCTCTCTCTTTTACACCTCTCCCTCCCCCCATCTATTCACTTTATTTCCATCTCTTTCTTTCTTTTCATCTCTCTCTCTCTCTCTCCCCCTCCCTCCCTTCCTTTTTTTCTTTCTTGTCTCTAGCTGCTTCACTTGCAGATATATTTCTTTTTCCTTATATCTCACTGAAGGAAAGGTCTAGAGACTTACTTTTTAAAAAATGAAAGCTGGGAATTCAGAGAACCTGTTTAAACTGTCACTGCAACACTGCAGCATTACATCTCTATTGTAGGGCCTTTTTTAAATGGGGGGGGCTGTAATACTAAAAATAACAACAGACCCCTCCCTTGAAAATCCTCATTATTTAGCCCATGCACAGAAGAAAATAAACTGACTCCATTGATTTCAACTGGATTTCCATGTGTTATGCCGAAATTATTTTGGGTTGTACTCCAGCCCTCACATGGAGATTGGACACATTTTACCTCAGAACAGCAAAACTGTTTAGAATGTTAGAGGCAAAAGCCAACCCTAGAGTCGGATTTGACTAGCTTTCGAGCAAGGGAACCTTTACCTTTACCCATTTACAGTGACTGCCAGAGTGGATTACCACATTATCCCGTGTGAGATGTAACAAGGCCACTGTTGGAGGTAGATACTAGGAAGTAAAAACACTGGTAGCGGGGAGGATTCTGCTTATTTCCTATAAGAACCTTCATTACGATCTGCTTTCTGCATGCAAGGAGTAGAATTAGGGGTGCGGTAGAGTTCTGATGCAATTGTAACCACAAGTTCCTGTTGGCATGGAGGCATTTCTGGATAAGGCCCAGGATGTGCTGCTTTCTGACAAGTTCCGAGGGAATGCACGGGACCCCTTGCTGTAATCACATCTCTGGAGGACTCCAGCATGCCAAATGAAACAGCAGCATCGCCGTCATTTTAGCATACTGGAGCCTCATAGCAGACATATTGCAGCTTTAGGGAACTTGCCTGGGATACAGTAGACCCTCCTCTCGCTGCTCTAAGGCTTCTAGCTCTGAGTGAATGGTCTCTAAAGGCCATGCTATACCTCCTCTCATCCGCTACCAAACCATTCTAGA
The DNA here is from genome assembly GCF_001447785.1 of Gekko japonicus. Taxonomy (NCBI): domain Eukaryota; kingdom Metazoa; phylum Chordata; class Lepidosauria; order Squamata; family Gekkonidae; genus Gekko; species Gekko japonicus. Next base: position 95,652 of record NW_015170357.1, on the reverse strand, counting down.
TGTCGTACATCCACTCTAGATTTTTGGCAGAGCAGAACGAATGCATTCTATGTTCCGTCAAAGCTTTTCAGAAGGAAGCCATTAGGCCAGATTCCCAAAGTGTATAACAGCACAGGGTGTTTTATGATCCTGTAATGCACTGTGGCCTTACTAGGCCTCTTTAGCATTTGCTTAATGCACATGCTTAATGGAGGACCAGTCCTTCCTTTCCTGTTTAGCACTGCAGGGAAATTCAGGTTTCAGGATAGGCCCTTGCCTGTTTTTGAGATCAAGGGAAAACGTTTAAAACTCTCCCTCTCCGAAGCTCAGTGCGCTTTCCCTAAAGGTGGTTAGTATGGTTGCCAAGTGACGCACCAAAATAAGTGGGGGAGAGTTGGTCCCATTCTGGGACATTTGTGCGTGCGCAAAGTGCGCACGAGCCACAATGATGTTGCCCAAAGTGACATCATCACGCTAGGCACATTGCTGGGCAACGCTCTAGCAACTGGCCTGAAAACTCTATGGTACCATAGAGTTTTCAGGGTGATTGCTAGAGCGTTGCCCGGTGACGTGACCAGCTGGCCCGTAGCTACCATGGGGCCCATGGGGCCTGCCCCCCTCGTGTTTCTTCTGGGCCCCCTCCCTCCCGGGCTGCCCCCAAAGTGCTCCAACTTACCACCTGCCCTGTGCTTTCATTTAATCAGCTGGTGGGCCCCCTGAGGCCTCCTCCCCCAAAATCCCCTAGCTACGGGTCTGGTGCCCAGTGTGATGACATCACTTCCAGGCAACGTCATCATGCCAGGCACGTTGGCCCGATCTGGCCACTTCGGGGGTGGGGTTCCCCCCGCCAGCCGGACCTGGACCAGCGATTTGGGGGCCCTTTTAGCAGGGGAATCCCCACCCCCCGGGGATTCCCGGGGGGACTTGGCAGCCCTAGTGGTTAGCAGTGTGGGTTGTGTGCCCTCATGATGGGGATGCATGGGTTGTGCCAGACTGTTCTAGAGAAGGACCCAAGGAGCATGTAGGCAGCAATAGGGGATGAGTTCAGTTCAGATGCATTATGGGGCAGCTCCCCCTTGCAATAAAAGGGGCTGTGCCGGGGGGGGAGGTAACTGAGGCCCCTTTCAAATAAGGGCAGATGTCTCAAAAGCCAGCTTGTTGTTGTTGGTTTACCAAACCTCCACCTGCCCAGTAGTTAAGCGGGGTGCACAGAAAGGAAGCAGAAAGGGGGTGAGGTGGGTGGAGCAGTCTCTTTTTTCATCCTAAGGTACCTCGTAAGTAGGGATGCAAGTCTAAAGTTGGGACCTAGGGATCCTCTGGAATTATGGCTCATTTCCAGGTGACAGAGATCAGTTCTAGGGTTGCCAAGTCAATATTTCTCACCGGCGGGGGAGCCTCGCCGGGCTCCGTGAGCCGTCTGTCGACGTGCACGCGCGCCACCAGCACGTCACCAGAAGTGATGCACAATGTCGATCACGTTGAAGGCATGGCCCCGATCGTCGGAGGGAAAACCATAGAGTTTTCCCTCTGATGATCGGGGCCGCGCCCCCAATGTGATTGACATGATCGCATCACCTCTGGTGACACAGCCACACTGCGCTTTGGGGGGTGGAATTCCCCCCAGGTCCCGATCCCGCGGCGGCGGGAATCGGGCCTCCGAAGCGGGGGTTTACCCGCCACCCGCCCCCACTTGGCAGCCCTAATCAGTTCCCCTGGAGAAAATGAATGCTTTGGAGGGTGGACTCTATGACACTGTGCCCTACTGAGGTCCCCGTCCTCCCCAGGCTCCACCCCCAAATCTCCATGAGTTTCCCAACCTGGATCTGGCAACCTTACCCCCCATCCCCTGTGGGTAGCCAGGGGATACCTGGCAATGCTGCTTACAAGTTTGTTGTGAAGCTCGTACCTGCTGCTCTGAATTCTTTGGAAGATATGTGGAATGCACTTGAGATAAATAAAAGGGAGCAGCTGGAACGTTTTTGGAGCTGAAGATACTCATCTCTATATGGACATAGGGGGAAGTTCCATCCCTGTTAGTACACTTATAGCGGGAGGTCAAGCTATAGGGAAGATGACGGAAGGAACAATAATTGGATAACAACTGAGGCTTAGAAAGTGCTAGCAGTGCCACCCATTCCTGAGCAGCCGGCCTCTCTAAGGCTGTTATCACAATAGGAAATCGATTCTGAATTATGCCATGTGACTGTTTTTTTCATCTGTTACTAGAATTAGCAAGCACAGTTTCATGAGTGTGTTAAGCTTTTGCACATGGGCTGCTCCAGGAACTGAGCCTGCTGACAGTAAGCTGGGGGGGGGGGGGGGGGGGGGGAGGGAGGTGACTTAGTAGAATCCCATGACAGCCAAGGGGACTCCCTTTCTTTCACTCATCCGCTTCATTGATTTGGAACAATAAGTTAAACTGAACAGCTAGCTGATTCCATTGACTCATTATACAGGTCCAATTGTACTTTCCTTCGTCATGAAACACTACCAGCCGTAACACACATTCCAGTGAACAAAGGAACTTTTTCCTGTGGCCATGGTCCTTTGGTTTTTTCCGGAGGCCTTCCCTGGCCAGACGGCTCTCCTGAAAAAACAACAACACCATGTTGTTGTACTTTATTAACACCAATGATCTCCAGTGATATCTAGGTAGAGAAAGGGTCATGACTGGCCTTGTTGGAAAAGTCATATGTGCATTTTATTTATTTATTTTGCATAGATATGCCTTGTAGCAGTGGAAAGGATGTGAGGGCGATCTGGCTGAGACATCTGTCTCCCCATTGATCCCTAGGGTTGATTCGGCTGATCTGGCTGGCTAGGCGTGTGTCCCCTACCTCCCTCACCGCTCCATGTGCGTCCCTCCCGAACCTGCGCGCTCGGTTGAAGAGGACGACCATCCCAGATAGAAGGAGTGTATCGTTCTTTGGTCAGGGGTATACGATAGCTGCGCTCCCCTGCTAGAACTAGGCTTCCGGTCTGGACCTATGGAACTCTCGGTTACTGTAAATAGCCTTTCACTAGAGTGGGGGGGGGGTGTTCGGAAAGTGGGTGTACTGGAGATATAAGCCGGCCTGCGAGCCGGGAACGTTGTCTTGTTCTGAACGTCTAATAAAGTATGAGAGCTGAAATCACTTGCCAGTCTCAGTACTTTTCACGCACAAAAGCTCATACCTCGAATAAAACATTGTTGGTCTTAATGGTGCCACTGGACTCAAACTTTGTTCCGCTGCTTCAGAGCAACATGGCAAAAGTGTTCCTTAAAAGTCCAGAGGGCAGTGGCTGAATGCCTGTGATCTAAAGGACAAATGCACATCAACCGTAAAGTCTCGGAGGGGCAGTTTGGAGGAGAGCAGCAGCGGAGGCAGAAGGAGAGATGGGGGCCAAGGAAAGACATAAATGGATGTTTTTCTGCTTGAAGTTGTTCCCCCCAATTAATCCCCCACGCCATTCCGTCTTTGTTAAACACTTTTGCACGCAGCTTCTACTTTGCACTTCACTGAACTTTTCATGCTTCAAATGATCCCCCCACACATTTGAATAGTAGCTTTGGGATTTTATCTTGCAACTGTAGCAAACGGTTTATTTATCTGTTTCGTTTTTTCAATTTATGACCCTTGCCCATTGAGACCTGAAAAGGTTCAGGTCACTGGCTTGACCATATCTGGATTGTTCTGTGGCAGTGTTACTTGTAAAAACACTCCTAGCATGAAGGACAGCCCAATCCTCTTTGCTCAAGGCGTGCTGTTCTGTGGATTACGTAGGGGGAAATCTGTGGGTGGAGGTGTAAATAGTTTGTGTGGGTCTGAGCAGTGCCTCTTTAGGGGAGTTCCCGTCTCCAGAATTAGAAACAGCATTTCTGTAATATAGATTTCCTCCACATCTCCAAAGATTGGCAACGAAAGGTTAACTCTAATGTCAGCACGCCAGGAGGAAATTAAACACATAACCTCTTGATATAGAAGACTGGGGTGTTGTTTTTTTTCCCCTTTTCACACACAAGCTGTAAAGTTGTGTAAGTTAATAAGCAGGTTTTAAGTTAGTAGGAATAAAATCTGAAAACCACTAGACAGCCAAAGAGTCTAATTAAATTCTGCAGATCAAGCAAACACGGCCTCAGCTGGTTGGCTATGTGAGTGTCTCCTCCTCGCAGTGAAGACTGTGGGGGCTGCATTGCTTCAGTTATTTCCCCCAAGCATGATTATTCGGAATTGAGACATCACGATAGCAGGTCTCCCAAAGTGCTTAACAGCATTGAAAAGTACGCAGACGGAGAGTGATTTCAGCAAAGCGTACTTTATTCGATCAGGAACAAGATGACTTTGGCCGGCTCGCAGGCCGGCTTATATCCCCCGAGAAACCGCCACCCAAAACACACCCCTACTTCCCTATAGGTTATTTACAGTGGCCGAGAGTCCCATAGGCTCTCGGCCGGGAACCTAGCCCCCTGATCGGAGGGGGCTAGGATCTGCATAGTCCATTGTCTCTTGGAGTGAAGCTCGGTGTTTGTCTCTGGACTTGTCTGGACTGGATACATTACACGCATCTTTACCAAGTCTGATCTACTTATAGTAAGAATAGCATTTAGAATGCATCTGTCCTGTCATTGTTGCAGGTTTTAATGCTTTTGGTTTGGTTTCTCCCTTGATGCTCTCCTGCTTTAGTTGCATGATTCCTGTACACATATGCGTCCTTTTAGTACTATCTGTTGTAGTGGCGCAGGCTTCCAAGGGCCACTCTACCATCCATGGCGTAACCAGATTTCTGGAACTTCAGGTAGCAGTTCTTATCAAAGGTGTTTGTTACACCTTAGGCTGTTGCAACAACTGCACCTGCTACGGAACAAAAGGATAAGACTACCATTGTTCATGGCATTATGACTTCCGGATTAGATCACTGTCATGTGCCATATGTAGAGCTGCCCTTGAAGACAGTCCTGACACTTCAGTTGGTGAAAACCACCGCTGCCTGGCTATCGTCAGGTGTGAGGAGGAAAGAGCATATTATATCTTTGCTCTGTGAATTATATTCGTTTACTGTGTTTTCTCAGGCACAATGCACAGTGCTGATTTTGACCTTTATTGCTTTAAACTGTTTAGGTCCAAGGCAGGTGAAGAAACATCTGTTCCCACATGAACCTTCCTGATCTATAAAATCTGCCAATGAGGCCTTACTCAAGATTCCAGCACAGGCAGGGAGGCTGACAACTTTGATGTCAGTGCAGTGGGCCAGTGGAAGGTCCTGTGATCAAGTGCCTTGTGTAGACACAAGACCACTCACCAGATTGCCTCAATATTTTCTCTTGAAGTTCAACTCCAAGTGGGATGTGAGCTGAACTGGTGGGCGTTCAAGCATCCACAATTAAAGCATCCAAGAATGACTTGCAGTTCACTTCTTTTCTGCCTGGGTCGACAAATGCATCATTTCAAACCTACAGTAAGATACAAGCAAGCTTTACCATGATATTTCTGAAACACAACATCCACACTGAAAACGAAAGCTGCTAGATCACGACAGAATCCCACATGTGCATTCTCACAGGTATACCTGAGTAGTAAGCCTCATTTCAAAAATGTGAGATTGTTTTGTGTGTTATTTAACAATGCAGCTTGTAATATGTAGGAGGCCATGGCGATGGCTGAAGGGGGACAGCTGCGGCAAAGCAGCATATGATCTCACACGTGGAGTCTTCTTTTTTTCCAAAAGTGGAATGTGTTCAGATGTAGATAAACAGCATGTCAAATGCTCAAGTCCGATGGTCTAAATAGGCAAGCAAGTTACAAGTTGAACTAAAGGATTAGGCATCCTAGATCTCGTGTTGACTCCAGCCTGTCCCTCAGGAGTGCAGGTTTCTCTCTGTTTGGCCCAACCAGGGCTATTTTGGGGCAGGAATGCACAGGAACGGAGTTCTGGTCGGCTTCAGAGTTGACCACGGCCACTACAGCCAAAACCTCTGCGTGCGTGGCTACAGAGGGAAGGCCTGGAGACCAACCCCCACCCCACCCGGCGACTCCAAGGCAGGCGGGCCAAGGGGGGCCCTGGAAGGATCGGGGAGACATTTAAATGCCTCCCCGTGCCTTCCCTGGCCTGTCCAAGGGCCGGCAGCTGCGGGGTGCCCAGGAAAGCCAAGGGAGGGCAGTTTAAACCACCTTCCCTTCTCTTCAAGGGGGGGGGGCTCGCCCAGGCACCCGGGCAAGCCAAGGGAAGGCATGGGGTGTGGCCTAATATGCTAATAAGATGTGTTGCCAGGGGAGTGGTCTAATAAGCTAATGCATTTCTGCTGTTGGGTATGGACTATTATGCTAATGAGTTCCTGTTGGTTTTTTTCTACAAAAAAAGCTCTGGGCCCAACAGTGTGGAAGTTGCTTGGCCAGGATGTTTGCCCGTTCCAGTCTCTTGATTCTTAACAGACACAGGTCAATGCTGTGCTCTCTTCCTGAACACAGGATACGAAGGGATCTTGGGAAAGAAGACTTAGACCCCATTATACTACTTTGCTCTGCTGCTGCTTCTGATTCCCTTACACTTTCAATGAGGATTTTATGGCTATTTTATGATGTTTTTATTAATCTAATATTGATCGAATGTTTAATGTAAAACACTTTGAAACCACTGTATATAGGGTTGCCAAGTCCTACCTTAAGCCACAGTGGGGGACTCCCGGCTTCCTCCAAATCGCACAGAGTTTTCCCTCGGATGACCGCGGCCCCGGCGTGCCCGGCGTGGCTGCATCACTTCTGGGTGACGTGCTGACGCCGGGCACATCCCATGCTTTGGGAGTGGGGTTCCCCCTGGGGCCCAATCCTCCGGCGGCGGGGAACGGACCTCTGGGGCGGGGGTAACTGTATCGCAGCATGTAACATTGGTAAATAAATGATAGCTTCTCTTGGTAGTATATTTCCTTTGAAAGGAACCCATGTTTTGTCATCCTGACTGGTACAAAAACAAGGTTAAGATGAGCTAAACAAGGGTCATGTATGCATGCATGTATGTATGTATTTATTTATTGGATTTCTACCCCGCTCTCTCCGCCGAGGCGGGCTCAGGGCGGCTTACACAGGAAACAACAGGTAAACAACAATACAAATATTAATATAAAATATACAAGTTATTAAAAACCTGCAGAACCTGTCTCAGATGGTTGCAGTTGATCCCCTGACCTGAGAGACCCAAGGAACCCTGTGTTTGCCAGAAGATGTGCTGCCATCTTGGATTGGCCATTCTGTGAGGCTTTCTGAACTAAGTGGTGTCGTACAGTGTGAGAAATGAGAGAAATATATGAAGGAGTTCTCAATTGGTAGCGACTGGTGAATAGGTGCTGGGGGCATAATGATCTAGCCCAGAACTTTATCCTGAAGATGTTAGCCTCACGGGAGGGCTGGTGAGACTTATTTTCACTGTAAATGCAAAGCCCCACTATCTTGGAGGCGGAGGTTCCTATTAACGGCAAAGGAGGTAAACCGTTGTGTAGCTTGCAAAGGCCAATTTGGACCAGACTCGTTTGGAATGGAGGAAACTAGGAAGGGAAAGAAGTGATAGCTGCTTGTGGCATTCTGTTGTTTACAATACAGCATAAAGCTTTCAAAATAATGTTATTTCTGTCCTTGGTCAAAATGTGAGTGCCTTATTGGGTGCAGCCTTAGAGCAGGCTAATGGTTTGTGCACAACCTGCTGAAAGAATATTTAATGAAACAAGAGCAGTTTGAAGTTTGTGCACAACCTGCTGAAAGAATATTTAATGAAACAAGGTGAAGGCCACAGTGAAATGTTCTGCAACAGGCAGCAAGGAAGTACTTTTTTTACTCAACAAGTAAGCAGTGGAATTCACTGCCTGTGATGGCCAATAGCACAGATGGCTTTATTAGGGAGTTAGAGGGATGTATGGAGGATAGGCCACTCAGTGGCTTACTACCCATGGTGACTAAAGTGAGTCTACCTGAAGAGGAGCTCAGCTCAGAGCAGCCCACAGGATTAAGCTACCTGGGTTTTTTAATGAGCCATCAAATCAGTTTTGCTTACATTTGTTGATACATGTATCTTCACCATGCGGAGAAGCAGTGTGGTTTTTGTGGAATGGAAGCTGTATTTTTTTTTAACTGCATGTATCTGCAGTGCCATTGCCTGTACAGGGGGAAGAGCTACCCCAAACATAACAGCCTAGGGCTGCCAAGCCACGGCGGGGGATCCGCACATCTTCACAGGATCCCTGCCGCGGGGGACAGCGATATGTGTTGCACCGCCGTCGCAAGGATGTGACGCTATGCGTCGCTCTGGCAACGTCTCATTGCCAGAGCGATGCATAGCGTCACATCCTGACGACGGTGGTGCAACGCGTATCGCTGTCCCCCGCGGCAGGGATCCTGTGAAGATGTGCGGATCCCCCGCCGTGGCTTGGCAGCCCTATAACAGCCAGTGAAGGGGCTCAGCATCTTCTGGGGCTGTTAAAGTATCAGCTGGTTTGGTCTCTCACTGGAAGTGTACAAAATCCCATTAACAGAAGTGTTTGATTAAATCCACTTTGTTGCACTCAGGGAGATGGTCTGAGATGGATAGAAGCAGAGATGGAATTCATTACTATGCTCAAGATAAAGCAGGGCAACGCTGATTGAGTTATAGTTAAAAAGAGAGAAAGAGAAGAAAAATCACTTTAAGAAGTCAGACAATTTGCAGCAATATTTAAGGAATAAGATAAGCTTCAGCAAATCAAGAAACACTCTAAAAATGCAAACAGACAAGGATGCCTCCTCACTGTACACAGCAAACATGATAGTTGTGTATACTAGGGCTGCCAATTCCACCCAGGGGGCGGGCCCCCCGCTTTGGAGGCCCGATTTCCGCCCCCGCGGAATCGGGCCCCTGGGGAAACCCCACCCACACGTGCACGTCACAGGCAAGTGACGTCATGACGCCGGTCACGCTGGGGGCGGGGCCACAGCCATTTGAGGGGAAAACATAGAGTTTTCCCCTTAAATGGCTGCGCCCCCGCCCCCAGTGTGCCCGGCATCATGATGTCACTTACCTGTGATGTGCATGCGGCCCACACGCGCACTCCGGGAGCCACCCCAGAGTCCCCCCCGGAGAGGTAAGTCGATTTGGCAACCCTAGTGTATACCCTGCAGCCTTTTTTATTGAGACATTCTCACAGCAAATAAGTATAGATGATTACGTCCTTAAACTCGTGTGTGTGTGTGTCGAGGAATTCTAAGGCTCAATAGTAGAAGCTCCTGAAACAAAATTTTAAAAAATACAAATGCTGTTCAGAGCCTCTCTTGCCATTGTTAGGGTTTATGTGGTAACTCAAAATATGCTGCAAAGTTGTGAAACAGTATGAAAATAAAATCAAACTGAACCATGAAAATGAGAGGTACTAGACACAGGTCATTCCTGTCCTGGCCTCTGTTCCATCTAATCTCAGTTGCGGAGCAGAATACAGGAGGTGGTAGTATATAATTTATTGCGGTCCAGATACAAGGTTTAGATGTTAAAACACTCCAGTTAAAAGAACAGATATAGCATTATAACAGAGTAAAATACATATAAAAGTTAATTAAAATAATTAAAATACGTATAAAATAAGATAACATCATAATAAGATAACATCATAAAACAATTTAATTTGAAACCTAAAAGTTAAAACAGGCACTATTTAATCAAATTCCTAGTAAAATCTAGATCGGCACTTAGAACTCAGAAACGCAACTAAAATTTGTTACATACTCTAATCACCTGAGCACAGAATTTGGCTGTTGCTTTAGTAATACCTGGTTTTTCATCTGTTGTTAGTTTATCTAAGCGTGCCCTGTCTGACACAATGGCAGATCTGTCAACAAGGGACAGAAATGTGTTGCGTATTTCTTTATAAAGTGGGCAGCAGGGGGAAAGTGTTCTATTGTTTCCACCTCAGCTAGAGGTAGGGTTGCCAAGTGTAAATTCCTCCGGAGCGGGGGACTCCCGTCCGGCATCTGAAACGCACGTACGCATCACCCGGAAGTGATGTGAGGACGCCGGGCACACTGGGGGTGGGGCCATCACCATCCGAGGGAAAACCATCACTTCTGGGTGATGCGCACGTTGGGGTGGGGTTCCCCCCGGGGCCCAATCCACTGGCGGCGGGGAACGGGCCTCTGAGGTGGGGGTTCCCCGCCCACCGGGGGGACTTGGCAAGCCTAGCTAGAGGGCAAGGGCAGGGCCTCTCAGAATATGGGGTCCTCTTGTATCTTCCTTCCAAAAGCCTGGATGGCATAGCATCACATCTGGCCAGTGTAAAAGCCCTCCTATGAGGGGGGAAATCTTAAATTTTAAGATATTTGGCCATTGTCATGACATATCTTATCTCCTCCAGAGGCCCTGAAGTTGGGAGACTTTGTCAAATCTTGCTGGCGTTCCATGTCACAGATCCTTTGTTTAATGAAAGATTAATTGATCAAAGGATTGTAACAAAAGAGCACCGGGTTGAAGACCCATTTTTCCAAAGCCTTCCTCAACTATGTGTAGCCATCTCGGTTGGTAAGAATCTTGCAGTACAAGGGGGAGAAGGCCTTTTGGGATCATATATATATTAAGCCATTGAAAGGCAGATGCCAAGAAAATCCTTGCCTCAATCCTCATTTGGCCAGTTTCTAAACGAAGGAGGAAATTAAGAATCCTGGGGGGGACCTGTAAAATGGCATGAAGAAATTTAGATTGTAACTTTTCAAGTAAATTCAGACTTGTAGCTGAAATACAAGTAAAGATGCCATATAGAAGTTGGACTATTACTTCTACCTGGAAGAGCTTCAGTGCTGCCGGTACATAGAGATCCCCCTTAGAATGGTAAAATCTCAGTGTTGCATGCATAGTCCTTTCGGCGCACTCTGCTCTCAATTTACAATGTGCATCATACAGCCCATTTTCCTGAAATACTACCCCAAGAAAAATAAATTTATTAACCTGCTCAATTTTATCCCCCTACATCGACCATACTCTTTTTGGAGGACGTTTACCAAACACCATCACTTTAGTCTTATTATAATTGATGGAGAGATGTTCTTTCTCACAGTATGTGGCAAAACTGTCAAGTGCCCTGCGGAGTCCCAATGGCATCCTTGATAAAAGGAGCGTATCGTCTGCATAGTAAGATCGATAAGTGACATGAGCCAAGTTTTGGGGGATGAAAGTCAGTATTTGTCATATGCTTAACCACATGACTCAAATAAAGACTGGATAAAATAGGAGCTAGGAGCTAGCCCTGTCTTACCTCCTTAAAAGTTTTAATAGGTTCTGTGAGGAGTCCCAAAGGACTATATCTCACCCTTAGGGAGGAATCATCGTGCAAAGCGCAGATAAGGAAGAGCAACCTTTTGTCCATATTAGTATCCTGTAGTTTTTTCCATAATCGTTGCCTAGATATAGAATCGAAGGCCACCTTTAAATCAATAAAGGCAGCATATAGGGAAATAGGACCTCTAGCAGAGTATTTGTCAATTAAATGTTGAAAGATCAGACAGGGCTCAGTGGTTTATCTTCCTGCACTAAAGCCATCTTGTTCTTTCGGTATAATCTCTTCTTGCTCCAACCAAGTTTCCAGTTTATCTAATAAGTGCCTAGAGTATATTTTACTAATAATATTTAAAAGGCCAATAGGCCTATAATTGGCGGGGTCATTTTTCCTACCCTTTTTCTAGAAGAAGAGATTGGATTTATACCCCACCCTTCACTACCCAAAGGTGTCTCAGAGCGGCTTACAAACTCCTTTCCTTCCCCCTCCCCACAACAGACACCCTGTGAGGTAGGTGGGGCTGAGAGAGCTCTTGACAGAAACTGCTCTTTTTCAAGGACAGCTCTTATCAGAACTACGGCTTGCCCAAGGTCATCCAGCCAGATGCAAGTGGAGGAGTGGGGAATCAAACCCGGTTCTCCCAGATTAGAGTCCGCGCACTTCACCACTACACCAAACTGCCTCTAAATAGGGACTACAATTGCAGTTCTCCATTGCTTAGCAATGTGACCTGAGTTATCAGTGTATGTAAATAGTACAGCTAAAAACTGTACCCACCAGTCCACATTTTCTTTCAGGGCTTCAGGTGGGATACTGTCAGATCCTGGGGTCTTCCCATTTTTAAGTCTTGCAATATGTGCTTTTACTTCCTGAGGAGTAACTGGAGGCCGTGAGGGAAGGGTATCCAGGGCTTCAGGGTCAGGGTCCTGGATATAATCCTCATACAGCCTCCAGAAAAAAGAGGGCCATCTGTCAGGGGGAATATGCAAATCTAAAGGCGAAAAAGAATGAGATTTTATGAATATAGGAGGGATTCCCAGTCACATCCGTATCTGGCCTTAGCCAATTCCTTACACTTTATCTGAAATTTTGGAACATACTGTGATAATCATTTCTAATGATTCTGAATGTTTCATTTATGTAGTTATGAGCCAAGTCCCAAATCAAGTGAAATTTTGTTGTTGTCGGCAGGATCCCTGATCTTCGTTTGTTTTATGCCAATGAACAAATGCAAATTGATTTGTTGACATTTATTTTTTCCCTCTGTATATCAGTTGACCCTTGTAAGGGATTACCTGCATGAAATATAGCTAGATTCCAGCAGCAGCATATTCAGCCATCCAGGGTTTAAGAATAATTTATGGTTAATTAGCCAATGTGTTAAGCAGAAATCACAGCTTCAATTAGTTACAGCACTCATGAGAGAATCCCCTGTAGGCCATGATATGAAGACTCACAGTATGCCTTTCTTAACTTTATTCTCCAATTTCTCATAATTTGTTTGGGGATGCCTTTGATTCTATAGCTTCTGTACCAGGAAATAGACAGTTAGGTGCAGAAGTGATTCCTAGTTTAACATCTTTATCTGTTTAACAAACAACTTTTGTTTGAAAATGAGATGGGCATGGGAGGGGCAAAGAGGTGTGTGTGTGGGGGAGCTCTTCCTGGTAGAAACAACTGATCTCATAATGCATCTCTCGCCATGACATACAGCCACAAATTGCAGTCAATGAAATATATTTTAAATGGGAAGCTGGTTTATGTTATACCATACCCATAAACAGCATCTATGAATTAAAATGGAAATGAACATGTAGTTTTTTGCAGTTAAATCATGGTGATAAATTTTAATAGAAGCACATGCTTTCTGGTTTGAAAAGAATGAATGGGATTACCAAGGCTTCATAGGTGTTCACAAATAAAACCTGTGGGTCCCGTCCAATGCTCCCTCTAAGCTGTGAAGTCTTGTGAGCAAAAATTCTACTTTGTGAGCTACTGGCATTAAAGTTGTGAGTGAGCGATTTGGCTGCTGCATACCTTAGTTTGCTCTGGAGCCATCCTTCCTGAGCTGAGATAAAAATGTGTGAGCCAGAGGCTAAAAAACTGTGAGCTCCCGGGCCCCCCCCCCCCCGGTGAACTGACCTCTCCTTTGAAGTGAACTAAGAAGAAAGCACCAGTAGAGAAGGTAATGTGCTGTATTACTTCTTGGAACAGAAAATGTAAATGCCTAGACAGTAGGAACTTGGAAATATGTATCAGAGAGAGAAAGAGAAAGAGTCAGCACTTTTCTGTCTGTCTTGTAAATCTGTTGAGTTCTAGCAGCCATTGATTCAAGATGTGCTAACTCTTCCTGTATCCTAAACACTACCTGACAGTTGCTCAGTTCCAGAATTGGCAAGTTTTCAAGTAGGGAAGTTTCACAATTAGGGGATTTGAAGAAGTCCTCCTGTACATAACCAAGAGAGCTTTCTTGGCTAATCTTGCAGACTACATCAGAAGGTGAGGTAGGTGCATAAGGAAGCAAGCTCCAAGCCATTTCCCATTTTATTGTTCAAAGCCAAGACTTTGAATCGTGTATAGATAGTTTAACTTGTAGCTGTAGTACTGCCATAATGTGCGCTTTAATGACCTGTGGCCAATCTGGGGGCCAACTGTTTCATTGAACAGAGTTAGTAATGAGTATTAATGGCTATTGGTTCTCACCTGAAATTCCAAGAGCAGTGATGTGTCCAAGGTGTAGTTGTTTACCTGTTTAACAAGGATGCTGAACCATGCTATGGTGAACATCGCTCTCTCTCCTGATCCTCAGGTCACAAAACCAACTGCCAATTCCTGCTTCAACCTTGTTGGTATTTGGTTCCAATTGCTTCCTCATCCAGTCCCAAATAATTGACAGTCCCTGTCACTTCTAAGTATGACTGCCATGTTTTCAAGTTCATTTCTACATTAACGAGTGCTAGAAATGTACATGTAGAGAACAGCAATAAAAATATGTGACTAGATGCACCAAGATGGCTTGGATACTGTGCAGAATCCATAGATTACACCCAGGGTGTTCTGTTGCTTTATTTGTTGATCAGTGTGTCTGAGATCGAAGCTCTGAAATAGGTATACTGTAATACAATCAATTTTAAATTTTATGACACTGCGAATATGAAAGCAAATTGATTGGCATTTGTTCATTTTCAAGATGGCAGGAAAATAAAAATTTAGAAATCATATATAGAGCAGTGAACATTTAACCTTTCCCCCATACAGACTTCTTCTGGATTTCACTGCAAGAAGTTAAGTTATTCAGCTCTTCATCTGATACTTAGATGTATTCGTTATTTTTCCATTGTGCAAGGGATTTCATTAAAACAAAGCTTCATGAATGAAATGGTATGTAAGCCATACCCTGCCGTATTCTTAGCGGCACACTGCTAGGAATGCTAAGAGGATAGAGAATTTTAAATAATTCAATTTTATATCCAAATTGAATCTACTCTGGCAGTTCTGTGGAATAGCAGCAATAGAAATGGTATTACAAAAAATCACCCCCCCCAATAGATCTCTATTATAAATTGAGACTGAAATGCTTCTTTGTATATTAGATTTAGTAATTAGTTCAGGTTTGGGTCAAACAATTCCCTATAACTTCTGCAAAAGAATGAGGCTTAATTTTAGTATGCAAAATGAATACTTTGCAGGTCTGCTTGGAATCATGCCCACTAATGGGGACATGCCTGCATCTGACCTCATGTGCTTGTATACCTGAAGGCTACTGTATGTGCATTCTCTAGGAAAACAACCTGCAGGGATAAGCAGGGCTATTTTTGGGTAGGAACGCACAAGAACGGAGTTCCGGCTGGCTCCTGAGTTGGCCACGCCCAGCAGGAACTCGTTAGCATAATAGGCCACACCCAAGAGCAGAAACTCATTAGGATTGGCTACATTCGGGGTGTGTGGCCTAACATGCAAAGAAGTTCCTGCTACAAAAAAAGCTCTGGATTTTGACAACAAGGTAAACAGAATAAGAAGCAAAAGGTGTGTGTCGCTGGGTGACCACACTTCTGGTAACATGGGGTGTGGCCTAATATGCTAATTAGCTGTGATATCAGGGATGTGGCCTAATATGCCAATGAGTTTCTGCTCTTGGGTGTGACCTATTATGCTAATGAGTTCCTGCTGGGCTTTTTCTACAAAAAAAGCCCTGGGTATAAGTGTTCAGAAGTACATGGTTCCTTGTTTGAAAACAAAGTCCTTCAGCCTGTAGATGCTGGGGAGGGGTATGAGCCTCATCACTTCCTTCCACGCCCTTGGATCTCTCTCTTGTCTTGCCATTGACCATTTTAGATTACAAGCTGTCTCAACACTGGGATCTGTGTATTCCTTAGGAAATGCAGATGGCAATGCCTAAATAAATAAAGGCTTCTTCTAGGAAGATGCAAAATAATGTGATATTGCAGCTCAATTGAAAGGGTTTTTTTTTGTGTGTGTAACACAAGGACATGATGCCTTGTTCAGACATTCATTTTCACCCAAATTAATACTGCCACCTTTTTACAGGTGGGATGGAAGCTGAAGTATTGTGACAACTCACAGTGCAAATCCTAAACAGAGTTACATCCTTCTCAACCCATTGATGTCAATGGACTTAAGAAAGATGTAATTCTGCATAGGATGACACTGTAGGTTGAAGACCTGAAAGAGGTTGTTTTGCGGATGGATCTGAAGGAAGTAAGAGTTGGTGCTGCTCAGGAAGGACATTCCATACACAGGAGGGTAGTAGGAAGAACAAATGTGAGCAAGAGATCTTTGGGTGGCCAACTGTGTCATCTGAAGTGTAGTTACTCCCTTCTAAGCCCACTGATTTATAATGTATTCTAGCTAGTTGCAGTAGGAGTTGAGATTTAGAATAAATTAGGAATCTAAGGCAGTGGCTGTTTCCAGGAATAGGTAAGGAGATAGAGAATGAGTCCACCTTCTAACTCTGCTGTTGGTGTTTTTCCACTATGCCTTTTGCAGATTGACGATTACTCTCACATTGATATTGTAGAGACAATTCAATGTTGTTCTCCCCAGTAAGAATTTTATACCCATGTTGGAACTTAGGGTTGCCAAATCCTTTTAACTCACCAGCGGGGGAGGCTCCGTCCTGGCCGGGAGTTTCGCGCGCGCCGCTGCAATGTCACCGGAAGTGACGTCAGACGTCGCTGACGTTGGGGGCGTGGCCGAGCCCGTCGGGGGGGAAACATATGGTTTCCCCCCCGACGAGCATAGCCACGCCCCCAGCGTCAGCAACGTGACTGCGTCACCTCTGGTGACGCAGCTTCGGGGGCGGGGTTTCCCCCGGGCCCGGATTCCTCCGGGGCAGAACTTGGGGGCTCCGAAGCGGGGGGTTCCCCGCCCCCCGGGCACATTTGGGAACCCTATTGGAACTAGACATTATAGCGGACATATGGGTGCCACCAAAAATAGCAACCCTGTTGTCCCCCCCACACACACACACACCAGTGATGTCCAAATAATCCTTTCTAAGCAGCAGTCAACAAGGTGAAGGAGGAACAGGGAAGCGTATTGTATGTTATGTTTTGTATCACTAAATGCTCCTGCAGGAGAAAGGAAAAGGAAGCATTGGAATGAAATTTTCAGCAGCACTTGTGTTTGCCATAACTTGTAGTTCTGGCCACAGAGGCAGCTATGCACAGCTTGGGGTATTATCCTGTTCTGCCTGGTTTCTACAGGAAGATACTTGTGTAGCAGCTCTGAAGCCCTACCCTGACACACAGTACTGATTGCCTACTATCACAATGATGTTAGAAGAGCATAATAACCTTCTGGAGACAGTGAATACAGTTTGATAGATGTTCTAGCAGTGATCTTACATGGCCTTTGACTTTGGGGTTTTTGTCTTTCTTTCTTTTCTTTTTTTTGTCTGTGTGCTAGTAAGTCTTAAAAAGAAACAACCTCCTGTGAGATAATCCATCACAGAACTGTCTTGTTCAAAATGTGTGGCTGGCTAAACAAGGATAAAAACACAAAAAGCTCACCTCGTTTTGGTCAGGGTTATGCTTCCAGTCCCTAGGACACATTTCCTGAGCTTTTGGGATAAATCACTCTTTTTCAATTGCTGTTTTGGTTGCAGGAGGAGAAACTGGAGAGCTTGCACCCCTTCTGACGGGCTTCTCTCCTGAGAGTAAGGCCATTACTTTTTTCATGGCTGACCCCTTATTTTAACAGCTGCACACCAGGCAGAAATTCAACTGCCGAAGCTTTTCCGTGTGTTAAAGAAGGGTAGAAAGGGTACTCTCCTGAATTCCTACTTAGTTATTAAAGGAAGGGAAATATGGTGATCGTACTTGAGATTGTTTATTGGAGGTTGGAGGTGGAGGAGTAGCATACTGTTGTGACCAAAGAAGAATGATAGGGCAGGGCATCGATGATGTTGGCATATAGCAGCATTAACAGAGACAAAACACCAACACACACTTGCTTCTTAGCTGTACAGGCAGTTGCCTAATGATAAATCAGGCCTGTGCTGAGAAATTCCGGAATATGTTGTAGAATTTATGATAGATCAATTCCCGGATTTGAACGACTGTTCTAGGAATCTTAAAAATGACTAAGTTCCTCAAAAAGTCCAGCACAAGGATACTTTTTGGAAAATCAACAACAGCAAAAGGGACACACATCCACTTTTTGTGCTTCTAGGTTGTATAATCTTGTAATATGTATATGGTTGCCAAAAAAAACCCCGGTTTGCCAGGGGTCCCCCGTTTTGGGGGGAGTTTCTACCCGCCTGCTGGCCAGATGGCCGGCGGGGGAAGCCCCACCCCCACCACTCTCTCTCCCTTTAAGTGTGTGGAACCCATGTTTCCTCACAAGCCTATGTTTCCTCCCAAGCCCGGAGTGCCAGCTTCGTGCTCTTAAAAGGGAAACGCGGCTGCTCTTAAAGAGGAAATGCCAGCTCCTGCATTTAAAAGGGAAACACCGGCTCCTTTAAGGGCAGGGAACTGCCGTTTCTGGAGATCTGACACATGGGCGGGTGGGGGGGGGGGCGGCGGACATCCCCAACGTGAAGTCATCACGTCAGGGATGTCCCACCCCCTCCAGGATTGCCCCCAAAGTCCCCCGCTGGGGGTGGAAGATGGACTAAATATGTATACATTTGCAATAGGATGTGGAAAGCATTTGTGGAGAGTGGGACTAGCGCCATGGTCAGATAACATCACAGTTACCCTGGAAAGGTAGGATTAATTTTTATAAATAAATAGATAAAATATACTGTATTCTCATTGCTCTCTGCCTTACAGATCTCACTGGAGAGTCTAAATGAATAACAACATGCACGCAGATACAAAAAGGCACACTAAATTGCTTTTAAGGATGAAATTGTTTAAAAATCAGCATAGGCTTCTTGCTTTGCGTGCCTCTAGAGTTGCTTTGATATTCCTGAATGTATGTCAAAACGACGTTTATTGAGGAAGGCAGAGGACTGTTAGCCTAATATTTAAAGAAACATATTTGCTTTCTTTGTGGGTTTAATAAAATGAGGCAAATACAATTAAATGCCTGCTATATTAAGGACAATTGAATTGCTCTGGTGATGTAAGAAGTGTGGATTTTGATTTGGTTAGTTTTAGGAACAGCAATATTCCTTGCTTTGGGACTAAGGTCATCAGGGTTAGGGATCGCAGTAAGATGCGATTATCAACAGGGCTGGCCTTACCAAGGATCTACTTTAGGAGTAGGATACTCTACGGGAGTGGAGGGGAAATTGCAGTAGCAGTTGGATGGCAAGGAGTTGTCTTCATAGCTGTGATCTTGTGTGTATTCTTCTGCTAATCTGGAACAAACAAAATTGAAAGGCGATGGGGCCCAGATCAGCAGGTATGGCTTTGGCAAGGGCTGGAGAGAAATAAATATGAAACAAGTCAAAGAGCATGACTGCTGGCACGATTCCGTCAACTCAGGTTGCGCTTGCTATGCAGAAGAATCAGCAGACTGTAGGACCATTCCCTTTCACCGCATCTTTGTTTCTTTGAGGTCTTTGTAGGAGGAGGAGGAGATTGGATTTATACCACGCCCTTCACTACCCAAAGGTGTCTCAGACCTGCTTACAATCTCCTTTCCCTTCCCCTTCCCACAACAGACACCCTGTGAGGTGGGTGGGGCTGAGAGAGCTCTTGACAGAAACTGCTTTTTTTCAAGAACCAGCTCTGATCAGAACTACGGCTTGCCCAAGGTCATCCAACCAGGTGCAAGTGGAGGAGTGGGGAATCAAACCCGGTTCTCCCAGATTAGAGTCTGCGCACTTAACCACTACACCAAACTGGCTCTCAGTAGTTGGCTGCATGAGGTCAGTCATTTCAGATGGGCTGGCCGTGAAGTAAGTGGGTACATTAAACAACAGGAACTCTTTACCCCAGCAGCAAACCATTTCTGATCTGCCCACTTCTCAAATGTACATAGATAGACACACACAGCTGGGCTACTGCTTGCCACAATGTCCTCAAGGGCCACAAGTTAAAATAGATGTCTTTTCCTTAAAAGTATATCTCATACAAACAATACTGATGCACTCACACGTTCAATCAAGTTTCTAATAATTACAGTTGGAAATAAGCACGGTTGCATTAGCAGTTTCTTGCTTTCGAACTGCTATGTGGGCAGGAGCTGGAACTAGAGACGGGAGCTCACTCCGTCATGCGGCACACTCGGGTCTCGAACTACCGACCTTCCAGAGCCTGCAGTTCAGCGTCTTAACCACTTGAGCCACCATAGCTCCACAGTTACTATCATAGGATGTATGAAAATACACCCTCATCCTGTTTTCTAATCTAGGATTTACAGTGCTATCCCAAACATCCCTCTAAGCAGTTTAGGACAGCAGTGTGTGTTCCCTGAACTGAATTTCTTTTGGATTTTTCCACATCTGACATTCTAACGTAATCTTCTCATTAATTTCCCCCCAGATCCCCTTCATCTTTCCAAAGCAGTAGCACCTCATGCTAAACGCAAGACTTCAGTTTACATTTAGCTAAACCACTAGTGCTCTGAAAACTCGCATAATGTTTTCTTCTCAGTTACTCACTGCTGTTTAGAATGTGTTATGGCTGGCTGGCCTTTTCCACCCCCAGTTGTTTTATGCTCTTATCAGCCAGCACCTTGTGGTGGGGTAGGTGGTAGCTGAGAGAGTATGCATCAGCAGCTGTGTGAACCAGAAGGTCTTGCTTTCTAGACCTGAAAAAGAATCAACCATGGATAAAATCTGACCACCCTAATGTGCTAAGCTACCCTTTCTCATGCCTGCTGTTCAGCATTTAGAGCAAAACAAAGCATCATGAAGGACAGTGAACTGGGACCAAAGAAATTATGCTCCGCCATGTGAAATTACTGATGGTCTAGTTAGCAGATTATGTCATCTGTGCAGGGGTCGTTTCGTAGAAAAAGAGCTAGGGGAACTCATTAGCATAACTCATTAGCATATGCCACACCCCCTGACATCAGGGGGCCGGCGGTGGACCTGCAAGGCCAGCGGGAGTGCGAGGAAGCCCCGCGAAGGCCCTCCTTGGCCCCAGGCAGGCAGGGGTGGGGAGAGGCAGGGAGGAAGCAATTTACCCTCCCTCTTCTCCTGCCTCCTCCTGGCTGAATGAGGGCTGGAAGCGGGGCGGCCGGAAGAGGGGGGCGGGGCTTCGTCATGTGCCCCGCCCCCTGCACCTTACCCGGGGGAACTGCGTTCCCCCGTGTTCCCCCCCCGAAATGACCTCTGCATCTGTGTTTTGATTCATTTTTCACTATCGGATTCCCCCCTCCCCGATGTCTCTAGCACGTGCAGATCTACATGGATAGAGACATCAAGCATTGGTCAGTGTTTCTTAAGGCCCATGCTACGTGGGTTGAAATAATAAACTTGGAGCGCATGAAGCTGTTACAGTTGCTGAAGTCGCACAGGTGTGATCCAGATCAGTCTCTTGGAGTCACCGTTAGCCCCAGGGAAGAGTGGAATAGAAGAATACATAAATATTAATATATAAATGGTTCCAAAAACAGATCATATCTTTCAAACAATTTTACATCGTGATTTGGGGAAGATTCAAGAGAAATCCTTGTACTTCAAAGGTAACAGTGTCTCTTATGCCTGTTCGCATTCTGTATCTGCTTAATTTATTTTGAGGCTACCATCATATGCATGTGTTGCCTAGAATAAATTGCACTGGGAAATACATGGAGTCAGGCTGGACAGATACCAAATATACTGGTTTTTACCTCAGTTTCAGTTCTGCTTGGACAACCCTTTCTTTTCTCCAGCTTTGCGTTCTGGGTTTTTCCAGCTAACCATAGTAATCGTTTGTACCCAGACGATAAACACAGTCCCAATTCTGCCAGTATTCTCTATGACCTTCTATGAACCTTCTTTTGCTTGATAAGCACCAGTCAAAACACAAGGAATTCATGGTTTGTAAGGCACTTTGTAAAAAAGCTTAAAAACCCCCACAAAAATAAAACTGATTGCCCAACTTTAGCTTTTGTAGATCTGATTACACTTTGTAATCCGGGTTTATAGTTCTTTTTGCCGTTAAATCTGCTGAAATGATAGAAATCTCTAGATTATTTTTTGGTAAGCGTAAAAATACTTTCAGTGTTGTGTGATTTTTAAACAGTGTGTAGCGGAGTTTTGTATAGACTGTAGATCTTCTGGGATATGTATATTTCAGGGTTTAATTGAATTGGAGAACAATTGCTTTAGTGATTTCAGCCTGGCCATGCTCCCAAAGCATTCAGGATTTCTGGCAAGACTATTAGTATAGGACTTTACTACTCTTTTTTTAAGTATGAGGAATAAGTCAAGTTCCTTTTTTAAAAAACTCTATGACAGGAAGGAAGAGATGCATAGATAGGAAATGTAGGAACTATGTGTAAGCAAGGTTGTCTTCCTTTGACTTTGAAAACTGAGAGCTGAAATGCCAGGATGTTTTTGCTTCCCTTTGGGATGCTCAGGTTTTGTCTAAATATCATCTTATTCATCCAAGTTTATTTTGGAAGCCTTGAGACGTCATTAAAAGCCATTGAAAACCCACCTCTGAAACAGGAGGAGGTTTATATTTCAAGGTTTGTTGGTCACCTTTAGTGGCAATAATGTCTGGGGGGTCTTCTCTTTCTATTTGAGGACTCTTTTCTGGCCTCAGCATTACTTAAAGGAAAACACCTGTTCTTTCAATTGGAAAAAGCTGAGCATAATACTGGGCTAGTTTCTAAAAGCCAGAAAACACATTAATTTTTTTTTTTGGGGGGGGGAGTTTTTTAAAAAAGAGGACTTAGAGCAGAATTCTGTCATATTACAAAACAAGGCACATTCCCTCCACTTCCACCATATATCTTAACATAGTGAAAGAAAGCCTTTAAAGCAAAAAAGGTCTTATGGCACATGGAAAAGTAACATTGCTGCATACGTTTTTGTGAGCTAGAACCCATGCGAATGTTAAGGATAAAAGGCCATGAAATGCAAGAGCTGCATTTTTAATGTAACCATAAGAAAAATTATGTAAAAATGTTAAAAAATTTATAGAAATAATGAACATTGATTTAAAACTACTACCAGAAATCTATTTGTCGAATATAATTCCGAACGGTGTGAAGCAAAATGATATATATTTATTGACGTATATCCTTACTTCAGCCAGAATATTAGTAGCTAAATACTGGAAGTTAGAAAGATTACCTCTAAGAGAAGAAATAGTAAAGAAACTGTTAGAAGTAGCAGAAATGGATAAACTTAATGCATTACTACAAGGAAAGGATGTAAAGATTTTCCAAAAAAGATGGTTGAGAGTGTATAAATGGTTAGAAGAAAAATGTATTTAATGGAACGGCGCATCGACAAGCGGGTGGGAGCCTCGAGTGCTCCGTCCCTGCTTGAACCTCTTTCGTCTCGTTCGAGCCTCCTGTTTTTGACGGGAGAGCCCGACTAGCACCCTAGGAGTGGGAGCTGGAGTAGGGGGCATCTTTCTGGCCCTCCCCCTGCAATTGGCAGGGCGGGGGAGGTGCCCAGAACAGCCCTGAAACCGGGACGATTGCAAGGAGGAACATGGTTCCCATGTTCCACGAGATGCTGCCAGCTGTTTTGTTTTTATCTTAACTATATGGATAAGCGGCAGCAGTAACATAAGAACTGAAGTAAAGTGAGTACAGCTACATGTCTATTGTTGTTTTAAGATAACCCCAGGGCATTTGCCCAGAACAGAGGAGAGAAGCGGCCAAGGAAATTAACTACGGGCTGAATAGCGGATGGTTTTTTCTTTGATGGGGAGAGGAAAACGTATGTGGGTAAGGACTAATATGTATTTAGTAGAAAAGTGATTTGTTTGAAGTGAACTGACTTTTTTTTTGGCGGAATAAATAAAAAGAAGTATCTGAGTAAAAATGGCGTCTTTAAAGAGTAACTACGGGGAGGAGAAAGATGAAGACGCAGAAGGAGGAAAGTTTGCAGGGAAGCAGTTCTGGGAAACATTAGAGAAAAGGATTTGTGAAGGAATACGGAGAGGGATGGATCAAGCGTTGGACAATATGCTAGAAAAGCTATCGAGTTTACATCTGAGCATTGAAAATGAAGAAGATTTGACAAGCGACGGACAGAATAGGGAGAAAGAACTGGAGACATGCAAGGGAAGTGCGATACAAGAGACTTCACAACCAGCGATGGCAAAGGTGCAAAAGAACAATATGAAAAGCACTGGCCATGTGGACTTAACAAAACTAGAATACATAAAGAAAAGGAGGACAATGAGAAGGAAAAAAAGAGGAAAAAAAGACAAGCAGAATGGCAAAATGAGGGGTGAGAAGAGATTCAACAGAACCTACAAACAGGTGAAAACAATATGGTTGAGGAAGAAAGGAGAGAGTGAAGAAAAGGAGCTAAGTTTGTACAAACAAGATAGACATTTGGCAATGGTAGCCAGAAAGAAAAGACTATTAATCGCAAGGAAAAAGATTAAGATTTATGACTTAACAATCTTGTTACTATGGTTGTTTGTAAAGGGTGAATGGCATGTGATATGAATCTGTAAAGTATGGGATTATGAATTTGCTTAAAGGGGAGGTACAGTTCATAGTAGGGAATATATAAATGAAATAATTGGAAGGTTCTTACTTGGGATATACTAGGAGAAACCTATAGATTTGTTTTGTGTTTTTTGCTGCTTAGGTATAAGTTAAGCGGTAGGTGGAAATAAAGACTAAAGGATGAAATGTACTCTATAACTATTTGTTTAACAGGGGAAATGGGAGTATAAGTTGTTAGCAAGAAATAGTTAAAGGAAGTGACTTAATGATTGCTTATGTGGAAGTAGTAGGAGGAAGATATAATCCTGTTTTGCCTTGTTTTTGTATTTAAATATCTAAGAACATCAATAGTAAATGAATATAGTTGCCAGTAGGAAATAGTTAAGGCTATTACCTTGGGATATACCAAAAGAAACTTCTAGGTATGTTTTGTGTTTTCTGTTTCTTTTTTGTGCATAAGTCAAGTTCTAGGTGAAAGCAAATGACTATTCTATAGCTGTTTGTTTAAAAGGGAAACTGGGATTAAAAATTGTTAGTAAGAAATAGTTAAATGTAGTAACTTGGTGATGGTTTTTGTGGGAGTAACAGGAGGAGGATATAATCCTGTTCTGTCTTGTTTTGTTTTTTTTCCTCTTGGGATGAAAGGGAAGTTGTGATGGGGGGAGGTAGAATAGGGCCTAGAGGTAGTAAATAAGTAAATTTTGTATGAAGTGAGTAATTAATTAGGATGTCTGTTGGAAAATATTAAAATACAGGACTGTTTGGATAAGCAAATAAGGTGTATAATGTTGAAAAAAATGTTTAGGCCAGATAAAGTTAAGGAAGGAAAATCTGAAGGTGTACGTAAAAAAGAAAAGAAAAAAGCAACAGATGTATTTGGTAGAGTAGACCAGTATTTTGGTTTAAATGGGAAGAGGTAGACGTAAAGACTTGCCTAACTAGAGAAACTAGATACTATTGTTGACTTATGAATTATTATTAAGATATATGGATTAATGGAAAAAATGAATTTATATGTAGTACCAAAATTGTATTGGAGAGAAATTAGCTATGTTACTGCTTGGAGTATGCATTTATGATGTATTTGTGGTGTATAGGTGGTGGGTATGTACATGTTTTAAAAACCCAATAAAAATATATTAAAAAAAAATGTATTTAATGGACTCCTGAATTTGAAAAATTGTCAGATGTATGTAGTAATTCTATGTATCTTATACAGATAAAACAATGAACAGAAAAAAGAAAAGAAAAATTATATAAAAATCAAAGAAAGCTAGGATTTAAGGCAACAGCCACAAGGGTGGAAATAACAGGTGAAACTGAAAACTGAAGTAACTAAACCATGTTCAGTTCTGCACAGGCTTCATATGAGAAATTAATTTGGAGTGTAGCAGGTTGTTAATTCTGATACCAAGTTATTCAGTGGACATTATCTGAAGAGAGTATCTACATCTAAATACTGTACTAACATGACACCTTTAGAAAAGCAAAAGGCTGTAACATAGTAAACTGGGCTGCAATTCTGCACACTATTTTGGCAACTTAAATGGGATTTAAGCTGCCTAAATGTGTGCCGGATTGCATCCCAGGCACAAATGTGGCATTAGAAGGCTACAGTGGTACTAGAAAGAGGGTCTTGTGAAAGGACAGATCACAGGTGTCTTTCTTCTCCTAATCCTCTCTGTTCTGGGGGGGGGGGGGTCAGTAAAAAATAAATAGCATCAGACATTCATATCCCTCCCGCGTTCCTGAATTGCCAGCTGTCAAGTACTGGAGCTTAGACTGCTGTCAGTTGCCCTAATTTTTTTTTTTTTACATGTTCTGGATGTTGCCTTGAGTTTCATTAATTTTTCATGGTCAGCCCTTGGGAAATTTATCTCCATTTCTAGTATGTGTCTCTATGTCTTCCTTCTGAATGCTGAGTCAAAGGAATCATTTCACTTTTTAAGCTATTGCTGCCTCATACGTCATCTGAAAATAGTCTCTTCGTACATTTCAGTTGAACTATCTAGCATAAGTACTTTGTGGCCTTCCCTTCTGAGTACAGATCACACTGCTTCAGTAAAGGAAAAAAGGACTGAAGCAGTGCAATCATAGCCATTTCAGTGGGCTTCGACAGAAGTAATTCTACATAGGATTGCTCTGTCAGATTGTGCTTCGGCCATTTTCAGATCTACTGTTACAGGATTGTGTTGTTAATGTTAAGATTCTGGAGGCGTGCTTGCTGAACACGGGTGTATTTGTGTCCTTTAAAAGGTGCGAACCATGTATTCACATTGTTATGAATGGGAACAGCCTTTTTTTTTGCCAGTAAGAGAAGGAGACTTTGAAAAGATGTTGTCGAAGGCTTTGAAAAGTTTCTAAGGTCCCGGTCACATGGAGAATTTGCCGTGCAAGAGGCACGACTGCCAGGCGGATTAAAAGGGCGCGGTCATATGGCAACATCTGGCAAGCATTGCGCGCCCGTCTCCAACCGGTAGCATCCGGCTGAAGATGCAGAGTTAAAAAGTAGCTGGGAAAGTGTAGTATTATCTGGAAAAGGCAAGGCGCGGGCAGGCGTGTGATTGCGGAAGCGCTGGTATCCCGTCGCATCCGGTGCCCATCCACATCCCACCGGATGTTTCTTTGTTAGTCTCCGTGGTATGCGAACAAACGCGGTACTGCTTTGTTGCCACACTTCGCCATCACCATGTGATCGGCGGCTGACAGCCAGAGCACGGAGCATTGGGGGAACATTGGAGCGTGATACTGTGCTTCATTTTGCTCCAGAGCAAAAAGCCTCCCTCCCCCCCCCCCTGATTATCTCGCTCGTGTGACCGGGTCCTAAGTTGTCGAAGTCTTTGAACAGTTTCTAGGCAAAAACAAGGTTTTAATGAAGTCTAAGATACTTGCCTAGAATTATAATTCTGTCTTAGCTTTTTCACTCTGTACCATAACGCTGTCCTTTGTACAAGTATTTGAAAGCTACTTAAAAATCTCCACTGTTTTAATGCTTAAAATAAGCTGAGGTTCCCATGATTGTCCAGAAGTCAAATGTCATTTAGGGCCTATTTGTCTAACTATGTATCATCCAACGTTCAACTGAAAATGGTGCACTTATTGTATTCTAAATAAAATACAGTGTTAGTGGGGAAAACAGTAGGAACATGCCTTTTCCCAGGTTTTCTATGTATTTTGGAAAACTGGAACCTTCAGTTCAAAAGTCTACTTTCCAGTGCTTCCTACTTTCCTTTTTATATGCAACTATCACTTTTTTCATGCACTTCTAACTTTAAAGCATCAGTGGCTTATATCGAATGAGATCTGCTCACAGTCCGCTAAGCCCTTTGACATTTTTCCTGGAGGTCAGCACAAGGGGCAAAGGGGGAGGGGTCTACAGGAGATGGGGGAAATCAGTGGAAATCCCTTATGAAACAGTAGGATACAGTATGTTTAGAGTTGCCGGTTATTTAATTTATGGAAATCCTTGGGGGTGGAGCCTGGGGGTGGTGGGACTTGGGGAGGGACCTCAGCAGGATATAATTCCATAGAGTCCACCCTCGAAAGCAGCCATTTTCTCCAGGTAGGGCTGTCAGGTCTCTCCTAGCTACCAGCAGGGGATGGGGGGAGCTTACCTGGAGAAAGAGAAAGGCCCAGGCCATGTCACTGGCATCACATAGGAAGTGACATCATCATGTCAGCGACGTCCAGGTGACACTCTGGTATTTGGGCAAAAACTCTATGGTAAAACTAGCTTCTACCATAGAGCTCTTGCCCAAATTCCAGAGCATCACCTGGAAGTCACAGCTGTGAGGCCAGCAACAGAGTCTGAGTCTTCCTTTTTCTACTGGTAAGTCCCCCCACCAGCTAATTGGTGGCTGGGAGGCAGGGCCTGGCAGCGGGGGGGGGGATGCATTAACATTAGATGTTAATGTCTTTGCTCTCCCCTCCAAATGCATTTACATTTTGTGAAGTGGCCCACTTGGCTAAGGTCCCTTTGTAATATGAGGGAATAGGGAAGGGAGGGAAGGAAGGAACTGACCGATCTTTAATGGAACAGAAGAGTAAGAAGTCTCTTTAGGAATGCCTAATCAAGTACACTCTTGCAGCTGGAGAGCACTTGGTATGATTTCAAGCCAAACAAAGGGTTAACACGAGTGACTATTAATTCTTTGAGCATCTTCTAGCTGAAGTCCTGAGACTACAGGCATAGTTTTGTCTATTCCTTTGTTCTTGCATGAGAGCACAATAAAACATGTAAACTATCTGGCTTTTTGGAGAGCCACATGAGCCCATAGTCCCCCTCCCTTAGCAACCTTGGAAGGGATACATAACTACTTGGATGCTAAGGAGGCCACTTGAAATCAGGAAAGTATCGTTTCCCTACATTTTGTTTAAATCAGGTTAACTCTAATTTGCATTAATGAAAATTTAGGATAAGCACAGGGAAATATTGGCTCCTTCCCCCACCCCAATAATTAAATATGTGGATTAAACTTGGTTTCCTCCTGGAAACAGTAATGATTCTTTTAGAATTTGGAGAGAATCTACATTGTCCAGATATGTTGATGTCTTTAAAAACAGTCGTATCTTGGACAAATTGACAATTGAATGTAAGCACCAAATTTCTATTCCATTAAAATGTTGATAGCGTCACCTCCATTTAAAAACAAGTTATCAAAACCCTTAACCAAATTTGAATCTATTCCAATAAGCCCTTTACCCACACTCAAAGGCATGGTTTCCAAACTTTATGAGTTCTTATCTTATGCTGCATGGTCAAAACCTCTTAGCTATCAACTGACTTGGCACAAGGACTTAAAACTGGAGTTAACAAATTAAAATTCAACGTTTATCATATAAGCTGCTTACACATTGGTATATCACTCCCATTTCACTACATCATCTAACTTCTTTAATCTCTCTCAAATGTTGGAAGAATTGTGGTGAAGATGAATCACTGCTACACTGTTGGTGGAGGTGTCATTTTGGAAAAAGGTAATAAAACACATTCATCTAATTACTGGATATTGGATTCAGGAATCTCTAGTATTAATTCTTCTTAATTTATGGAATAACCCTGAGATTCCCAAGATTAGACAGAAATTAATTTCTGTTCTACTGACTACAGCTATGTATTTGATTGCCGCCAAATGGAAAAATAGTATTGATGATTGGTATGTTAAAGTGTGGGAATTTTTCCAAATGGATAAATGGCAGATTCTATCTCTAAACATGGCACTGGGTTTAGGTTTCTCTGATATGTTAGAAAAATGTTTCCCGTTTTTGAACTATACAGCTCAGGATATTTCATTCAAACCATACTTCTCTAATCAACAATATCATAGTTTGTTATTATATTTCTAAAATATTAGCATCTCTCTAAAGATGCATTTCTTTTGTAAGGTTATTCATTTCTTCACTGTTTACATAACAAGCCACTTTTATAAAAGGCTGTGCTGTGCTTAATTTTTTTTTTTGGTATAATTTTTTTTATTTTGTTTCCACTTATACAACATTCCATCTATACATCTTACATATATATCAGAGTTATTCATCGCTTGGTTCTTATATACATTTTTAGGTCACTAATTTCTTGACAATTTATCTACCCATTTATACACCTTTTCCCATCTCTTTTCATGTACCTTTCATTTCTGTTCTGCAACATTAAACTTAGATTATCCATTCTCTCTAACTCCAGTATCTTCCCTACTATCTCTTCCTTCTTGGGTATAACCTCGGATTTCCAATTCTTGGCTAATAGCAATCTGGCAGCTGTTATTATATATCCTAGTATATATGATTCTTGCTTATTGTAACCTTTTGGGATCATATTTAACAGATATACTTCGGGTTTTAAAGCTATATTTTTCTCCATGATTTCTTGGATTACCCTCCGGACCATCTTCCAATATCCTTGTATCTTGCCACACGTCCACCACATGTGATAAAATGTTCCCTTATTCGTTTTACACTTCCAACATGCATTAGGGTATCCAGTGTAGCACTTAGCTAGCTTGTCCGGAGACCAGTGCCATCTATGGAACATCTTATATACATTCTCCTTATATGCCACTGCTTTCATGTATTTGACCGTTATCCACATACTAGACCATTGTTCATCTTCTATATTTCCCCCTATATCCTTCATCCAAGTAATCATCACAGATTTAATTGCCTCGTCTTGCTCATAATCTTCCAACAGAAATCTATATAATTTCTGTATTAGTTTATCATTTGAAGACAGCCAGATCTTGTCCAGTTCGTTATTTTGGTCTTCAAAACCTCTTATCATATCTTTATTATATCTGTCCCTTAACATTACTTGTTCCCACCAAGATAAGTTGTTTTCTTGTTGTAATTTTTCTTCTGTTTTTAGTTTATTATTTTTGCTTAATAGTTTTTGATAGCTTTCTCTCTTATTCATTGTTATTAATGTTGGCATGATAAAGGCTTCTAAAGGGGAAACCCATCTTGGTGTTTTCCTATAAAAACTTCTTTTATATTGCACCAAGTTTTATTTAAAGACCCTCTTAGCGCATGCCTTCCAAAGTTAGAATGTATTTTATCTTTCCCATACCATGTATAAGCGTGCCACCCCATGGAAAGATCATGTCCTTCTAAGACTAAAATTCTCGTGTTTTCTAAAGTTATCCATTCCTTTATCCATACTAGGGCGGCCGCTTGATAGTATAAATACCAATTGGGAACACTCATACCTCCTCTTTCCTTTCTATCTTGCAGCACTTTCCATTTTATTCTGGGTCGCTTATACTGCCATATGAATTGCCTAGTAATTTTATTCAATTCTTCAAAAAAGGCTGCTGTGCTTAATATTGATGTCATTGTGTTTTATCTGTGAATTATTTTTATCTGTGAATTTTCTTGTTACGGTTAAATATGAAATATATTGTTAAGATTTAATAATTTATTAATTAAAAAATCAGTTGTGACTTCTATTGCCCCATTTACTGCAGGAGAGGAAAGCGCAATTTGTTGTGCTTTTGCAGTTGTTGAAGCAACCTTGCAAACTTGTAGTAGGATCTCCTTATTTTCTCTGCTGCTGTATTAAGTGTTAACGGAATAGACATTGTGCATGTCAGTTTCACTCCACTGCTGTCACTAGACAAGATGTCCCACTTGGTTTTGAACAAGTGAGGCAGTAGATCTATTTCTCAGAGTCTCAACAGCAAAGCTCTGTGTTCTCTTTTTGTCTGAGTGTTCTGGTCTATCATACACTTTCCTAAGCCGCATTTTTCCAAGGTCCTGGTGAATCACCCCCCCCCCAATACTTTCTGCAAAAATTCACCCCAGTTCACAAAAGCATGAGCACCTTAAGTAGGGAAGAGAGCTCATAGTAACACGACAGAACTGAGAGGTAAAAGGAGCCATGAATCCAAACAATTTCATCAGCAATGGAAGAAGTCTAGTAGGGGGTGACAGCCAACATAAACCATGCTGGTTACCTCCTCCCATGCCACGGTGATGCCCCCTTGCAGTTTGGTTACTGGGCGCTGAACTGACTCTGTTCCCCACACTGTTCCTGAGAGCCCCCTCTCCTTCCAAGAGCCGCTTTGGAGGGACTGTGGGGAACTGCAATGGGAAGGGGAAGGTGGGAAACATCTGTTGCACACATGTGCTCGCTCTGGTGGATCCATCCCGAGACTTCTAGTTGCAACTAAATTAGCAAGTGTTTAGACAACTGCTTTCTAATATCCCATAGCTGTGATTATTAAGACCCAATACGTTTGTCACATTTCGTTTTGTTAGATAATTGTCCCAAGAGAAAATAGCTTAAATAGCTTCTTTCAGTTTGCTATCTTGTGCATTTTAATTCTTCATTTTGCAAAAGCTGTTGTATCTGGTTGTTGTTGTTGTTCAGTCGCACAGTCGAGTCCTCGACCCCATGGACCAGCTCCCGCCAGGCCTTCTGGTCTTCTGCTGTCCTCTGAAGTTTTCTCAATTTCATGTTCGTTGCATCTATGACACTGTCTAACCATCTCATCCTTTGCCGTCCCCATCTTCTTTGACCTTCAGTCTTTCCCAGCATCAGGGTCTTCTCCAGTGAGTGCTCCCTTCTCATTTGGTGGCCAAAGTATTTGAGCTTCAGTTTCATTATCTGGCCTTCCAGGGAACAGTCAGGGTTGATTTCTTTTAGGATTGACTGATTTGTTCTTCTTGCAGTCCAAGGGACTCGCAAGAGTCTTCTCCAGCACCATAGGTCAAAAGAATCTATTCTTCGGTGCTTGGCCTTCCTTATAGTCCAACTCTCGTATCTGGTTAATCACTCCTAAATCAATGGTCAGTGTTTTATGTTTCTGGCTACCATGGCTGCTTCAGATGTGCTGCTTCAGGTACCTGTTAAAGCAGAATGGCCCTGTCTGATCTCAAAGTAATCAAGTTTAGGAAGAGGTTACAACTAAAGGATACTAAGAAACCAAGAAATTGCAATATTAAAAGTCTAATGACAATAAACAGTGCTAGTTGTCCTGTGAGACATTTGAGATTGGAATGAATTGGTACGAGTGATGCGCCTGTCTTCCCTTTATGGAGCCTCAGTTTTAACCCAGGCTTCTTTCTTCATCATGACCCATTATACTCATGTAATCTCTGCTTCGACTTTGGTGATCCATTCTACTATTGCCACTAGGGAACCAGCCCCCACCTCCATTGAAAGAACACCTGCAGTGCTGCCTTGGCTTCTCAGGAAAGTAACCGTGCAATCCGAGAGAGAGAGAGAGAGGGAGGGAGGGAGGGAGAGGGAGAGAGGGAGAGGGGGAGAGGGAGGGGGGAGAGGGAGAGGGAGGGAGAGGGAGGGGGAGCAGGAGGGAGAGAGGGAGAGGGGGAGAGGGAGGGGGGAGAGGGAGAGGGAGGGAGAGGGAGGGGGAGCAGGAGGGAGAGAGGGAGAGGGGGAGAGAGAGAGAGATCTCCATCCTTGTAACCCCATTGAAATAAATGGGCTGAGAAAGGGGTAACACTGTTTAGGGTTACATTTTAAGAATTTTCTTGCAGCCCAGAATCAATTACAGTCATGGAGCTGATGCTGAGGTGTTTTGCACATATGTGTGTTTGCTTCCTCCTGCACGGAACTCTGCTTGCCTTATTTCGCTTGGCTTTATTTCCCTAATTCTCTGGGTGTTTCTGCTGCAGCCTCGTCATTGCGCTAGCGCCATGTCTGAGGGTGGTTTGAATGCCGCGTGCCATTTTTATGCCATTAATACACACTTGATGCAAAAACACCGATTTTTACCAGTTCTGTTTATGTCAAATTTCAGTAGACTGGGTTGAGGGGCGGGGAGGCAGCCAGTTTCATTCTAAGGGGAGAGAGCCCACAAGAAAAATGAACCAAAACAGTGTATCCATGAAATTCAGTAACATCCCTAGTTAAGAGGGGCTGCGTAACTTTCAGCTGGTATGGATTGGGATGTTAAAACAACCTTGGAGCAAGATGAGACAGTTGTCCTCAGTGGTGCTGGCAGTGTCACAGGGTTCGTTCAGCTTGGAGCTGGGCTACAACAATGATGCCAAGAGCAGCCAATCAGGAACCTTCCTGCTAGGTTAAAGGGCCCATCCACCCCTGAAATTCAGGCCTCTTTGACCCCTGCTGGAATTCTGTTGCTAGAGAAAGACAGGCCCAGGTCACACGGAAGATTTTGGCCTGGGAGAGGGACAGATCGGGGGCGCAGCAAACGGGCGCGATCTCACCGCAACATCTGGGAAGCGGCGCGCACCCGTCCCCGATCCGTCCCTAAACCCGGAAAAGCCGCTGCAAAAAAGAACCTCCTACAGAGGAGGACTTACCTGAAGCACCGCAGCAAGCGTGGCCGTGGGATCACTGCCGCGCCCGTCGTCCGGAGCAATCCAGGCTCCCGGCCGAACTGCGCACGCGCACACATGTGCAGTTTGGCAGCCTTGCTCTCCCTTCAGTAGCTTCCCCCCCCCCCGGCATCTGATCGTGCTGGGGAGGAACTGCGCGGCAGCTCAGGGGATCTATATGTGATCCCGCCGCTGCATGTTTCTTTTGGTGCGGCTTAAAAAAGCCACAGTTTGACTGTACTTTCTCCCCCCACCCCCCGTGTGGCAGGGGCCACAGATAGGCTTCTGTGTGTGTCTGTGTGCGTGCATGCTTCTATAGGGTTGGGTATGCTGGAAGATACCTCTTTCGATGATTGTATTTGGCCATTTGAAGTCACAGACAGTTGCACTTTCAGTGGTTTGAGTGGTGTGGTACTATTCTGGTTTGTAAATTGATGGGTTTAGGAGGCAATACTGGATTTAAATCTTTATTCAGAGCACTGGAGCTGGGATCTAAAAAGCCGTGGAACTATTTTTGTGTGCCGAAGAAAAGGCTTTAAACTTGTTTTGCTCAAACAACAGACCTCCCTCCCACACTGCTTGGCAAACTGCGCTTTTTTCTTTTTCTTTTTTAAATCTGAGGGCTAGTTTCAAAAGATTTATGGTATGGCATGGGGATCAGGTGCCTGAAGGGGAGAAAATTCCATGGGGCTTATTGAAGCCTAAGTATGTATCTGAGTAGCTCTTTGGATCTCCGCAAAAATGTAACTTGCTGTTGTTTCTCCTTGTTATACCCATATGTGGTAAAAGTCTTTGTCAAAATCTTGTTGCCTGATGTATGAACATACTTTCTGAAGACCGATTTTTGGTAGAAATTTAGCATCTGGGAATAGCACAATAGTTCTATCCCTGCAAGAGTGCAAATATAACTATAAAAGATTGATTTATCATTAAAAAAAGCATTGATTGAAGACACATCTGATTATAGTTGTCAGGTCTCAGGCTTTTGCCCTTGAGACACAAGTTTGGGGCTCATTCTCTAAACCTCAAAGGGAAAGGTTGAAAGCTCAGGGCAGTTGTGGGCTTCTTTTTAAGACTTCTGGGTAGGCTTACCAAATCCCGGCGGGGGATCTGCAACTGTTTACAGGATCCCTGCCGCGGGGGACGGCAATACGCGGTGCACCCGCCATCGCCAGGATGTGACGCTACGCGTCGCTCTGGCAATGGGGCTGTTTGGAGTCCCATTGCCAGAGCGATGCGTAGCATCATATCCTGGCGATGGCAGGTGCACCGTGTATCGCCGTCCCCCGCGGCAGGGATCCTGTAAAGAGCTGCAGATCCCCCGCCGGCATTTGGTAAGCCTACTTCTGGGCATGCCTGTGTGTGGTAAATATTGCACATATAGACTGGAGATGGGAGGCAATCATATCTACTAATAGCTTACCTGCCCTGACCTGGATAACCTAGACTAGATTAATTTCAACAGATCTCAGAAGCTAAGTAGGGCGGGCTTTGTTTAGCACTTGGATGGGAGGCTACCAAGGAAGTCCAGGGTTGCTACATAGAGTAGGGTTGCTACACAGAGTAGGGTTGCCAACTCCAGGTGGTGGCTGGAGATCACCCACTATTACAACCAGGCCCGTAGGCTGGATTTCTTAATTCAGGGGGGCCTTTAAATAAGTCAGGGGGCACAGATGAAATAAAAATAAAATAAACTCACACTCGCAGGCAGGAGCAGGGTTATTTCCCCTATTGTGGAGGGTGGGTGTAAGTGGAAGTCAGTCACTGACTCCGAGTAACCTGAGGAGGATCCCCTCCTCCTCTCATTCCCCCCCCCCCCGCAACCGCATTGGCCGTGTGGAGTGCAGGGAACTACGGCGAAAGTGGCGGGTTCCTGTTCGGTTCCTTATTTCTTTCTTCCTGGCTGAGTTCGTGCTTCCACGGTGACTTTGCCTCGGTCACACCCCCACCTACCGCCCTGCGCGGGGGGGGGGGCTTTCTGCTGCAACACTTCTCAGACTTGGAAGTGGCAGCCCGCCTGGGGAGACAAGCCAAAGGAGGAGAGGTGGGTGAGCAGACGGGATGGAGATGGCTGCTCTGCTGCCGCTGGTGGCTTGTGTGTGCCCTGCGTTGGTGCAACCCGGCTGGACTGAGAAGGCAGGAGCAGAAGGAAAAACCCGGGAGAGGAAGCTGAGGGAGTGCTGTGTTTCTCTCACCCTTGGCAGCCAGCTTCCTCGGCGATGAGGGCACAGGCGCATGCAAGCAAGTGAGGTCTGCAATCTTGCACTGGAGGGAGAAGGGGAGAAATCTTTGGAGTTGCAGGTTCAGCCACAGGCCCCACAGCCCCCTGGCCGCACCTCACCTGCCAGCCCGCTTGCCTGGCTGCCTTGCGCCTCTTCATGCCATGGTTTAGGGATGTGCATTCGGTTCGTCTGAGCAGAATGCACCCCTGAAAATGGCCCATTCGGGCCCCTTTCGGGCTGCTGTGGGCCGATTCAAATTCTCTGATCTGAATTGGGCCCAGTATATCCTATGGGCCATTGAAGTCAATGATGAAAACATAGGGTATATTCTGGGGGCTGGAGGGGAGGTGGTTTGAGGGAGAGGCTCCAGACTCACAGGGTAGCTTTTGGAGCCTCTCCCCAAGATACCCACCAAGTTTCAAGAACATTGGACCTGGGGGTCCAATTCTACGGGCCCCCAAACAGGTTGCCCCCATCCCCTCCATTGTTCTAGATGGTGGGAAAAAACATTACTTTCCCCCCACAATAGAAAACAATGGAGGGGATGGGGCAACCTGTTTGGGGGCCCATAGAATTGGACCCCCTGCTCCAATGTTCTTGAAACTTGGTGGGCATCTTGGGGAGAGGCGCCAGCAGCTACCCTGTGAGTTTGGAGCCTCTCCCTCAAACCACCTCCCCTCCAGCCCCCTAGAATATACAGTATGTTTTTGCAATTTACTTCAATGGCCCTTAGGATATAATGCGGCCGAAATTGACATTCAGCTGGCGGAAAGACTCCCCAATCGGCTCCTACTGTTGAAATTGTCACACGGGAAGTGTTTCTGCCACCGAAATTGATTCTGCCCGATTTGGACGCCAGCCCAGGATGGAGCCTGTGGGGCTGCTGACAGGTGGGGCAGTTGTGGGGCCTTAGTAGGAAGTCGGGCAGGTGGGCGGGCCCCAGAATGCTTCAATGTAGCTACGGGCCTGATTACAACTGATCTCCAGGTGACAGAGATTGGTTTAACAGGAGAAAATGGCCACTTTGGAAGGTGGATGCTATGGCATTATACCCCATCAAAGCCCCTCCCCTCCCCAAACCCCGCCTTCCTCAGGCTCCACCCCCAAAATCTCCAGGTATTTCCCAAACTGGAGCTGGCAACCCTAGCACAGAGGGAATCAATGGCTAACCACCTCTGAATGTCTCTTGCTTTGAAAACCCTATGGAATCACTATAAATCAGCTACAACTTGATGCCTGCCCCAATCCTTCACTTGTATTTTAAATTTATCAGGTAATTAGTTGCCATGTTATTTTAAAAATTTCTATTTGTGTAGTAAATATCTCATGCCTTCAAATCCATATGATTGTAACTGTACCCATTCTCATACCATATGGTTAAATTCCTAGTGGTATGCAGAAGTACTACCATTGGTATTGCTGTTCAATGTGGTATCACCAAGTCCTCCCCCACTACTCCCACAGTAGAGACCAGTCAGCCCTACATGTGAAAGGCTACAAAAGCCCATATGGGACACGTAGTTATTGTTACTTTAAAAATGGACAGTTTTTCAGGTTGCTACTGAAACTGTACACAGATCCATTACTAATGGAGCCATATAGATGGACATTTCCTAACTACGTAAGTTGTTGTTCCTAGACAAGCCCCTCTGTACTGTGAATAGGAAAAGTTAAGAAACTCATAGTAATCTAAAATATTCTAAACGTAAAATCTTTTTTTCTAGAAAGCAATTAATAATGTCATATAAAACTGTTCAAATCCACTTAGTGCCTTATATCTGAGAGGTGCTAATTGTTTTCAGAAATTTGTCACAAATAATTAGCACATGCCACCTCTTTAAAAATCAGCTGAACTGTTTACACAGTTTTCAGTGATCTGTTAACATTATTTACTAATGCAACCCGCAGTCACCTGATGCTCTTTTTGTTTGTAATCTTTTTATTATGTTTAATAAAGCAAGTAGATAAGCTAAAGCCCTCTGCAGCTGACAGATACGGCTAAGTTTAGCGGACCAATTTCTCATAAAGAGACTGAGATTGTTTTAACTCGGTTAGGAGTGGCATAGGTGTTACACAGAAAAGCAGACATCTGTCATGTGATATGTAGTAGCCAACAATATGTATTTTTGGTAGAATTGTAAGACTAGTAAAATTGAACAGATCAGTCCATCAAGGGCAATCTGCATGTGGATACTGACTTCCAAACTCCCTTGCTGTGCTTATATTTAATACTTGGAGGTTCTGCATGTGTCGATCCATATTGGACCAATTCCATACAGTTTGACGCTGCTGTCCTGTCCATCTTAAATTACAATACTCATGCCACAGGTTACTACTGAAATATGTGATGCTTTTTGGAAAGGAATAGCACCCAGTGAAGCCAATGGGCTTAGAAGGATATAAATCCGTTTAGGATTGCACTGTGAGTATCTCAGCGAAAAACTGGTTGAGACCCACTCCCAGATTGATCCTATCAAAGGTATTTTGGAACAGTGGTGGTTCCGCAAGCACTGTGCATCCCAGGCATTGAGAATGGAGGGGGGAAAGCTTCCAACCATTATGAAGTAACTTCTTCTGAAAACGATTGTCATTCCGAGATTCTGTAACACATCTGCGTCTGCAAGTATGCGCTGCTTAAGTTTCCTTTCTTTTAAGTTTTCCTTCTCATTTAGCGTCTGGAACTCAGTGAGTCTAAAATGTAACGTTTGGAATCTGGACAAAATAAATTCTCAGTTTACCATACCAAATTAATAGTGTCAAAGAAAGGAGAGTGAAGAGCTGTCGTGGGAAGCCGGCCAAGCTGTGGGAAGTATTTAATACCTTTACATATTTGAACTCGGGAAGGATTTCAGTACCACATAACCTTTCTGGGCCGAGGTCACTGCAGTGCCTCTGAGTATCCAGTACTCCAGTAAATGTAAGTTTTGTATTCTGACACCCCGAAGTCTACATCTGTTTTGGGCAGGTTAATTAACATGCTGTTACATTTGAGCCACTATGAGCACTTTGTTCTGTTGAGGCTCTCTGGAAGAGCCCCCATCAGCCTTTAGATATGTATGGCATTAATCATAGTTATACACAGGGCTATTTTTGGGCAGGAACTTACAGGAACGGAGTTCCGGCTGGCTCCCAAGTTGGCCACGCCCAGCAGGAACTCGTTAGCATAATAGGCCACACCCAACAGCAGAAACTCATTAGGACTGGCGACATTAGGGGTGTGTGGCGTAACATGCAAAGGAGTTCCTGCTACAAAAAAGCCCTGTGTTTTGACAACAAACAAGGTAAACAGAATAACAAGCAAAAGGTGGGTGTGGCTGGATGACCACACTTCTGGTAACATGGGGGTGCGGCCTAATGGGCTGTGCTGTCAGGGGTGTGGCCTAATATGCTAATGAGTTTCTGCTGTCGGGTGTGGCCTATTATGCTAATGAGTTCCTGCTGGGCTTTTGCTACAAAAAGAGCCCTGGTTATACGTGTTTCTTGATTTGTTAGTTTTCTGTGTACAGCTTGCGGACGTTCCCCAAACAGCTATTGATATTTAAACATACTGTTACAACAACCACCCTGTTCGTGCATTTAGTTTTGGCTCAACAACCATGCATAATGTATTCATTCTTTATTTACAATCCATAGATCAAACAACATTATAAGGACAATCTGCGTCTAGTACACCCGACGTATAAAAGTAAACATTAGAAAGTTTAAAAGTTTAAAATTTAAAAACCTTCCTATACAAACTAGATGTTGATGGATTGAGTTATCAGTTTCCTTATGAATAAAAACTTAGCCCAGAATGGTCTGCAAGGAGGAGTAAATGTGTAAAATGTGTCCAATCTGCCTGGGAACTTAGATAGTATAGGGGCCCGGGTGAGGGATGAGGTGTATGGAGTGCATGTCCTTGTAGACCATGCATAATGGGAATATACATTACCTGTGATCCTCCTGATATGTGTGGCCACAATTTTGTATGTATTTTCCAGCTTTGATACGTGCTAATGGAATATTGGATTTCTGTGAGCATGTGTTTGCACACACTGAAGATGTACATGCATGAAAAAATGCACATTGTTCTTATTCATGCAAAATTGTGACTGCATGTATGTGGTTCTTGCAGGAAAACTAAATGTCTGAAAAAGACATGTTAAGGAAACTACTTGTGGATTAGATTCAGGTGGGTAGCTGTGTTGGTTTGAAGATTTCAGTTTTATTC
Source organism: Gekko japonicus (assembly GCF_001447785.1). Lineage (NCBI taxonomy): Eukaryota > Metazoa > Chordata > Lepidosauria > Squamata > Gekkonidae > Gekko > Gekko japonicus. The sequence continues at coordinate 55,142 of NW_015170357.1, read as the reverse complement.
AAGGTCTAGGCTGTTATACTGTGTTCTATTTCCAGTTTAGGTAGAGAGGTGAAAAAGATTTCAGAAACACTCTCTCTCTCTCTCTCTCTCTCTCTCTCTCTCTCTCTCTCTCTCTCTCTCTCTCTGTGTGTGTGTGTGTGTGTGTGTGTGTGTGGATTCTCAACAAGGCTTAAAGACTCCCAATCTTGAAAGTATTCAACATTAAATTGCAAAGAAAGCTGTGCATTTTAAGATCATTGGTCAAATGCTCTGTTCCCAGGATGGAAAAACATGGAGTGGTCAAGTACCTGGGAGGCCACAGTATATGACTGATGAATACCGTTTTGAGCATAAAACACCTTAAATACTGTGTAAATGCAGTATCACTACAAAAATAGTGTATCCTGAGGTGACAATATCTGAAACCTCCACAACAGCTATTGCACAAACCAGAGATCTCCTTGAAAGGCCAGAACATTTAAAGTTTAGTAAAAAGGGAAGATAGGAACCATCCATAAAATATAGGTCTTTTGTTATTGTTATTTTTTTGTAAATCTCTTTGCTTCTTGTTTTGGTTGTGCTCCATTTTAACCAATACCGAATGACTTCAAGTGCCACAACTTTCACACACCCCGTTCTTCATTTTGTGTGTGACATGTCTTTATGGATAGTTCTTTACATCTAGAAAACATCATACAGTATCTGGACTTATATTTTACTTGCACTTCTTCAAGTATGAGGGTCTGATTTATAGTATAAAAACTGGCACCTTGAGTATTTAAGGATTTCCCCCCTAAGTATCAGAGTTATGATGTGAACTGTTAGTAACAGAAAACGCTTGTGTTACCACTGTCTTGTTAAACTGGCAAATCTGCAACTTAGAAAATATTACGTTGATGCCACCACAACCTGTACTTGGGGCTCACTAGGCTGTTTGCCTCAGCTGTGTCTTTATTTCAGACACGTGAGCAGAGGTCATTTTGGGGGGGATCGCGGGGGATCGCAGTTCCCCCGGGTGAGGTACGGGGGGCGGTGCCTGGGGCCAGGGAGGGCCTTCGCGGGGCTTCCTCGCACTCCCGCCGGCCTTGGAGGTCCACCGCCGGGTGCCTCATGGGGCTCGGCCGAGGAGCTGCAAGGCCGGCGGTGGCGGCCGGAACGGTTGGGGGCGGGGTGTGTGGCCTTATGACACACTTCCGGTGATGTCAGGGGGTGTGGCCTTATGACACACTTCCGGTGATGTCAGGGGGTGTGGCATATGCTAATGAGTTATGCTAATGAGTTCCCCTAGCTCTTTTTCTACGAAACGACCCCTGCATGTGAGAACCTGGCAAGACTTGCAGTGCCACCTTGCTGACCTCCAGGAGCATGGTGAGATGCAATCTAAGAATGCAGTGGCTGAACTGAAGAAGTCAAAACAGGATTGAAGGGGCAGCAGGTGGGAAGAGACGGACAGCTTTTCAGTTGTCCGTACTGCAGATTTTATAAGGCAATACAAGAACAATTTTCTCTGCAGGTAATCACACTGCTGGGTCTGCGAGCTGCTGAGTGCAGATTCAATAACCGACGTGTCAGTTTGATCTCGTAGATACAGTGGTGGAAAATGGGTAAAGGTGCTTTTTCTTGTTCGACTGAAGGTTGTCATTTGATAACACAATTCCACTGGAGTTTTTAATTACACGGAGAGGCGTGGACTGAAAGGCAGTTTGACAGAATGGAACTTGCTTGAGACTGATCCTCTATATTGTTAGAAAACAAAGAGTTATTCCTAAATGACGTTGCTCAGATTAATTATGAGAGACCAGATTAAATAATATATATGAGTCGAATATAGCTGGCATCGATACTTCGCTCAAAAACTAGCTTTTTAAAATTTGGTAGTAATTTTTTCCCAGTCTCCACTAATTGATACCTTGATTGTAAGGGGTTGGATCCAATGGCTGTTTTTGTTTGGCAGAGGGACGATGGGTTTTGCCCACTCTTTTCTCCTAATGCAGATTCACGCAGTATTGTTTCTGCGGTTTCTGAAATATGCAGGGGGGTGCTATCTTGCATGAGGCAGGAAGGGGGTCTGTGTTGCAGGAGATCTGTGCTATGAGGTTGGTTGGATACAGCCCAATAAGTTTAATATTAACTCAAACATACCTCTTGGCAATGAGTAGAATATGAAGAACCATTAATGGCATGCTATTCCAGTCCTAATCTTCAGATGTAACTGACAGCTCTTTTCATGAACATCCCCAGTGCATGGTAGTTAAGGAAATGGCTCAGTCCATATCAAATTCTAATTATATTGGACCACATTACGTCTCCTTTCTTGGCACACAGTGAATTGAACCTGGATTAGTTTTTAGCATGCCATCACAAATATAGGTGTTGGAGTATATACTGAATGTCAAGGTAAAATATGCAATCCCCTTGACCACGGCTAATGTTTAAGAAACTTGGAATTAGTGGAGCTATTCCAGCCACTACCATGTGATGAGGTCGTTCTTGTGAATAAGTCCTAGTTTTCGCATGTGCAATGATTCACTTTTTGTGTGCCTGTAATGATATAAGATTATCAAAGTGCTTGGCCTCTTTTTGAATGAAGGATATTTTAAAAAACCACAACAATTCTGTTAGCTTAAATATTATGGCCATGTAATCCATGAGGCTTCTGTACTGTGTGCTTTCTAACAACACAAACATTTTCACCGAAGAAGTTTGCATAAGCGTATGTGCGCGACTGTGACACTGATAACTCAACATGGACTTGGCATCCCAATGGAGATAATCTTAGTCTGACTGGACACACAAATAAAGTCTAGAGTCCACCAAGGTTCCATTCAGTGGTTTACAGTATAACTATCAGGCTGCTAAATGAGGCCATTTATAGCTTTGAGACACCTGTTATCAATGATGTCATTGCTTTTTTTTTTTTTGCTATCAAGTCACAGCTGGTTTATGGTGACCCCATATGGTTTCCAAGGGAAGGGATATTCAGAGATGGTTTGCCATTGCCTGCCTCCACATCACAGCTCTGGTATTCCTTGGAGGTCTCCTATCCACATTCTTCCCAGGGCCAACTCTGCTTAGCTTCCAAGATCTAACAAGATTGGGCTAGCCTGAGCTATCCAGGTCAGGGCTGACACTGCTCTTGTTGTTCTTGTTGTTGTTGTTCAGTCGCACAGTCGAGTCTGACTCTTCGCGACCCCATGGACCAGATCTCACCAGGCCCTCCTGTCTTCCGCCGTCCTCTGAAGTTTGCTCAATTTCATGTTCGTTGCATCTATGACACTGTCTAACCATCTCATCCTTTGCCGTCCCCTTCTTCTTTGACCTTCTTTGTCCTACTTTTCATTAACTAAGCCTCCAGAAACAGCTGTTGCTGTCCTGAACCAGTTCCTGAATGCTGTGGTCAAATGGATGAGGGGGGGGGGACACGAATCTGAATCCAGACAAAACCGAGTTGATGCTAGCCAGAACAGCTGATATTTTTTTTTTTAAGGAATTGATCTGTCGGCCCTGGATAGGGTAAGAGTAGCTCTCTACACACAACCCTTCCATGAGACAGCTGAATGTATGGGTCATGAGAGTGGGCATGAACGAATTGGCCCCACATTCTTCCTCCATGCCTTACTATGCCACCTACAAAGCACCCATTGTGTACACTTCCTCCCTGTGACTGGGGACGCTGCTTTCTAAATGTTCCTGATAATGGGGAGGGAACATATATGTGGACACTTCTTCTGTGCACAGGTGCTGTTCTTGTGATCTGGTGATCACTCGGAGCCAGCAGGGCGGGGCCAGCAGGTTTATAGCCACTCCTGCCCTTTTTGCGTTCAGTCAATCTGTGGAGGGGTCATGTGTAGAGGGTTAATATTTTTGACTGATCAGGTGAAGAGTTTATGGGCACTACTGGGCCCAGCCTCTCTTTTGGAAGGCTGCTAAGAAAGAGTAGGCAGCGCAGGACACTTCCACATTTTCCTTTAGTACAGTGGCTGACAACCCTCCAACAGACGGCAAGAGCTCTGTGGGTGGCAGGACTTCAGCCCTTTCATGATAGTCATACCTCTTACTGGTACTAAGAATGTGCTTCATCTGTGGCTTTGTTGCATTTTTAAGTATTGATTTTGTTATGGAGTGTCCTACATTTTGTTGTTTTTCTCAGTTGCTTTTTTGATGATGATTCTGGTAAACTACCCTGCGGGCTCACTAGGGTCTTTGGTAAATGCCATAAACGAATTAGTAATAATGTATGTGATGATTATGAGAATCAGTAGAAATGCTGATGTATTAAATATAGATTCAGGAAGTGATCTTTGCCATCAGTGCCTGGCATGGTCTATGTAGAACTAAGTCTTTTGCAGGACCCCAGTAGCTACTGCGGTCACCACTCACTGGGAAATGACTCTGCCTGCAGGAAAGAGGATGGCTTGTGAAACTGTTGTATAGAACCCATTTAGCGGTGGCAGCCAGCCACTGTAGTTAGGGGGAAATCCCCAACCTAGTTATCTGAATCTGTCCTAGGTTGGTCAGAGCATACAACATCTATCACAAATAAGGTATTCGCAAACCATAGGCAGTTGAGTGTTGGGCAAAAACTGGAGTGCTGTTTTAATGGTTTGTGATTTTATACATTTCCTCTGAAGCATCTGGAGCTGGCTTTCTTGGAAACTGGATCCTGGGCCAGATGGACTGCTGGTAGACTGACTCTGTAAGGGAATTTTGCTCTTATGCTATCTTTGTTTCCTGTCCAAACATATTATGTGGATTTTCTTCTTAACCAGTGTTGTCAGGGGAGCCCAGTGAAATCCAAACTCAGGAAGTAGCAATATTTCTTAATCAGGGTTATCATTTATGGCTGAAGCTATTCAACATGAAGGTGTTAGAGATAAGCACATTCACCATATCCTGTTCAGAGATTGTCATTTTGTATATTCGTTTTCCAAGCTTCCCGATGTCCTGAATTATTGGCTCAGAGCTGCAAAAGACATCAAAACTGGCCTGATTTCCTGTCATGGACAAGGCTCTGTTTTCAATTACCATCCTGCTGTTCTCCTGAGCAACAGGTTATTGACATGTTAGAAGGCAGGATGAATAGAAGTGAAACAAAATGCAATTATTTTGGAACCAGGATCAAATATGAATTTTTCTTCTTTCAATGACTAATCTGTAAAGATGCTGCAGTAATGTATCAATTACAGAAGCATATGTTCATTTCTCAGTTTCTTTTCTTTCTCTGAAACAGCTAATTTAGATTGATTAGTTAATTCTCGTTTTGTTGAAGCAGATTGTTCCATGTAGTAACACCATAAAATAAGTGTATAATTGATGGGAAGAGCTATGATTATAAAAGATACATGTATGCTTATAGCTTGGAGTAAAATAAAAATACAGGCACTCTCTTAGTAATGAATCAAAATTTCTCAGCAGATTAATAGCTCTCTAGTTCGGACAATTTATAATTGGGGCTGAGGGTGCAGAAAGATTAACAAATGATTTAATCATTAACAAATGACGTTTAATGATTAAGAAAGGTCCTACACAATCCTACATGGACTTAAACAGTTTGAAATTTAAGTACATAAGAATGCATTGAAAATACACTTGAAAATGACTCAGGGCTCTTTTGTACAAGAAACTCCTTTGCATATTAGGCGACACACCCCTCATGTAGCCAATCCTCCAAGAGCTTACAGAACTCTTCTTACAGGGGCTACTGTAAGCTCTTGGAGGATTGGCTGCATTAGGGGTGTGTCGCCTAATATGCAAAGGAGTTCCTGCTACAAAAAGAGCCTATGTATACTTGGAGTAGAACTAAACATTATAATTTGTAGTGTGCCATTTTGTCCTAGCTCCCCTCCCCTAACTTTGACTGGGACAGTCAACACACAGGGCCCTGATTCAGATTGGGATAAAGGTGTGGGGGAAGGTGGAGCTTCAACCTTCTCTTCAGGATCATCTCTAGTTGGGAAGACAGTGCATAGGAGAAAAAAGAATCCTCTTCTCCCTCACACAAACCATGGGCCCAACCTGACTCGGGGTCTTGTGAAATGAATTCTCTCACACTTAATGTCTGACTGTCTTAGGCAAAGTCAGGTTGGCAGTCCTTCCCCCATGCCACAGCTCAAAATGAAACTAGGGCCTGGCATTCTTGAGAAATGGATTTTCTCACAGCTGACATTGGTCTCAGTCAAGTCAGCATGAGGAAAACCAGACACTATGGGTGTGGTCAGACGGCGTGCTGAGAGTGGGTTAAACTGCTCCGGTTCTAACCGGATTATAATTGATCTGGATAATCGCGGTCACACTTACCTCCCTTATCCCACCTCACCACGCAGTCACATCGTTCCCCGGCGTCTACACTACCAATGCGCGGGAGCGTGTGTCGGCGGGTTTTAATTTTTTTTCTCAGTTTGCGCATGCGCATAGGTGCCCCACATAGAATGGGGGGAACTACGATGGCGCATGCGCAGAACCACCAGGGTGAATCGATCCAACCCCTCCAACAAAAGACTTCCCTTTAAATGTTTGACCCGAAAATGGCCTCCGTGAGATCCCGAACTCATCTAAACACTAAAACAAGTGAGCGTTTAAATGTCGGTTTTCTAAACATGGTACCCGAGCTCCGCCTATGTGCACACTGCCGATGCATTAAAAAAATGGTGGGTGAAAAGCGGAAGCCTTGGGCAGCTTTCGAGCGGCGAGGGGGTTTAAACCGGAAGTGGCTTGACACCGGGGGGAAATGCGGCTTTAAACGGGAGAGCTGAGAAAACACCCCTTTGGGACCTGGTAACAAAATACTCCGGGTTAAAGCGGTTTTTAGCCAGAAATCAACAGCTGGGGACAGGAGGCAGATGTTGACCGTGTGATCGTGCAGATAAAATCCGTTGCTGAACCATCACAACACCAGATCAAACGGCGTGTCTGAACATGTTGTAGCATGTAGTTTGTCCCTTAGAAGTGATAGTAACCATTTGTGATCGGTGAGCACATAAAGGTGGATCTGGCAATTGGTGATGGGCAGCAGTTTTCATACTCAGCCTGGCTACTTCAAAAAGGATTTTAAGTTGTTTTAAGCAGTAAGATTGACTGTAGTCCAGAGCCAGTTTGGTGTAGTGGTTAAGTGGGCGGACTCTAATCTGGGAGAACCGGGTTTGATTCCCCACTCCTCCACCTGCACCTGCTGATGTGACCTTGGGTCAGTCACAGGCTCTGGCACAGCTGTCCTTGAAAAACAGCAGTTTGTGTCAGAGCTCTCTCAGCCCCACCCACCTCACAGGGTGTCTGTTGTGGGGAGGGGAAGGGAAAGGAGTTTGTAAGCCGCTCTGAGACTCCAAGTGAAGGGCGGGGTATAAATCCAATCTCTTCTTCTTCTTCTTCTTCTTCATTATACATCAGACTATGGGAGCAGCACTGGAGAAAAGCAACTATTTCTTTGTTGTGGCTGTTATCGTTTCCTTCGTGATGCACTGTTAACAGTTTCCTTGGATGGTGGCAGCCAAACCTCACACTTCCCAGAGAAACAGCTTTACACCTGGTTAAAAACCTGTAACGTTCTGATTTAATTAAGTCACTAGTCAACATTGTGGATGGGAACAGGAATAGGTAGTCTGAGGCTCACCCTTTTCGTTTTAGCAGTTTACCTGTGCTTTCAGACTGCCATGGAAAGGGGCACAGGAACATTTCTATAGTGGCTTTTCAGATGGGCTGCCATATTCCAGTTTCACAGATCTGCATGGGCTAATTTGTATATTAGGTCAAAGTGCTTGCTAATTAAGTCAATGAAAGACACTGAAATTTTCTGTCTGCTCCTTGCAACTAGTACAAAAAGCTAGGAAAGGACCAGAGGGAGCATCTTGTTACCTGCTCATGTAAGGATTTTTGTGTGTTTTCCTCACAGACAACTGCAAGACTATGTTGGGGAGAAATATAGTAAGCATATTAATTATAGCTGCAACATCCTTTATTAGCTAGAATTATGGGTAAATAGAGCAGCCTTGTTTCTCACTAAATGATAGGTCAAAATACTGCCTGCACACTTTGCCTTCTTTGCTAGATCTTCCAAGGGAGTCTAGGTCAGCTAACGACCTAAACGAGTCACCAAGTAGCAACTATTTTTGGAAGGCTATAAATTTTTTCCCCCCTGAAATCCTTTGGAGAAGTATAATTTATGTGTTTGTGTGGTTTAAAACTGGTGATTTTATTACTTTTTGATTGACTATTTTACTGCCACTTGTTATGTTTGATTAAAGTTGTATGTGTTTATTCTTATCATATTTCAGTTGGACTTTAAGAGTTTTAGGAGCTGCCTCTCCTTTTTTAGAGTCAGACTCTTCCAAGGAACGGTCAGGTATAGATATGCTGTCTTCAAACTCATGATCGCTCTTTTCTGCTTGTATACTGTCTTCTGTTTATCCTTTATCCTTAGACACTGTTTGTTGCTGTTCCAGTAATATCTTTGCTTTTTGGACAGAGTCAATCTTCTCTTTTTTGCCATTATAGTTAAAATAAGGCCTTCTGGAAATGTCCATCTGAAGGGAATTGAATGGTTATGTAAAAACAATGTTAGGTTTTTGTATTGTTGTCTCCTCTTTCGTATCTCAAATGGAATATCTTTTACAATCTTCGCTTTTGATTTTCAGGGATTTCCCATTTGTCGCTTTCAAAATGACATCTCTGGTAGATCTTTTGGAGAATTTAACAAATATTTCACCAGGCAGGGTTTTTTTTGGATAAAATCTGGATAAGTTTGATAAACTATATCCATGTCGCTTTGTAGAGAATCCGCTTTAAGATCAGTCACTGGTGCCAATGCTTTCCTTAATAACTCCTTTAAATTCTCCCCTTTCTATTCTGGGATACCTTGAAATCACAGGACATATAGTGATTTGTCCATTTGAAGCTGTAACAATTGCTCTTTATCGGAGATCCGCTCTTTTTCCACTACTTCCAGTCTCTGTTTAATAGAATTTGCCTTAGCATCAACTTGTTTCACTGCTTTGTCAGTTTCATCTGCCCTTTTAACTGTATCCACCAATTGTTTCTGGAAACAGTCAAGCTTATTATTGATATTAGTCATCTGGTCCAACAGAGGGTGCAACGCTGTAGCTATCGTGTTTTGGAAGTCAGCTACTGCTTCCAGTTTATGAGACGAGGTCACTAAGCTGGTAGTTCCTGAAGAAAATCTTTTTTAAGTACCATTTTGTCTCCTCTCATTGACATTGTTTACCCAAGTTACAGTCCGTTTAAACAATTTGAAAGTCTGTTTATTTGATTTCGCTTTAAACTTTTTTGCACCCCATTCGGCTAGCTTGACGATTTTCTTGTTGAAACCATCGTTTGTCACCTAGCTGTCGATTGAGCACCACAATTTTTCTTAAGGGGGGGGGGACTTCTTATCTCCTCCCCTCCCTCTAAATCTGCTCGATTGAGCACTGCAATTTTTCTTAAGGGGGGGACTTCCTATCTCCTCCCCTCCCTCTAAATCTGCTAGGGGCTTTGGATCGGTTTCCCCGCTTCACCGTTTGTTTAGCTTATGTGGATTTGCAAAGACTCAGTTCATTCCAGTGGTTTTTCGAAGAGTAGAAAGGACAGCATATCGCTTGCCCACCTCATCTGGCCTCTGGTCTCCATATTGGTCTCACGGTGGCAGAACCTATCGGGGTAAAGAGGAGCCTCAATTCCTCGGCCGTCGCCTTGGAAGAGGCACCTCTCACACCCCAGGCAGTAAAACCCTACAAGGTCTCTAGGGGGGCTCGGAACTGTCTGAGTCCCCTCCCATCCGCCGCAATTTCAGGGTGCTCACATCGGAGCTCGCTGGAGCACACCCATCCAGTGAGTCACTGAAACCGGAAGTCTGATATGCTGTTAATCTCAAGTGCATTCCATTCTATTGCTTTTTAATTACTGCTAAAGGCTTCTTAAATTCTACTTTTATTCTTTTCCCCCCTCTAAAAGGGAATAAAACCATAAAACACACACACACACAAACACGCACATATTTCTATTCTAAGTTTCTTCTGTCTGGGCTAAATACTCAGATTTGAATATTCTGTGGTCAGGCTTCTAAGAAGACACAATGACAGCTGGTAGCATACAAGACAGGAGGATTGTCAGAAATTACATTCATAATTCACATTCATTGATCCCTTTTCCTACAGTGGCATCAGGGTGAGTCTGCGCCTTGGGTCTCTGCCCTGGACCACACTACACGGGGAGGGGCTGCAGTGCTGAAGGTCTGTCTGGTGGGTATGGGGCCTTACGGTCATAGGGCACCCAAAGGGTGGGGGGGTTGCCCTCAGTGCCTGCTCACTTACCTTGCCCCTTAAAGTGATTCACCACTGGGTGCTGGCGATCACAGGCCCAGCTACAGACCTAGAGATGAAGCTATTGGTGCCACGGTGGACTCGTTGACCACCTTGGTGACTCCTCTATCAGGCCCCTGTTTGCTACCCGTTCTGTGGTGGTGAGCCAGGAGGAAATGGAGGTCAGAAATGTTCTGGCCACTCCCAGCACAAAGAGTGCAAGGGCACATGGAGACAGAGGTGAGATGGCTGTGAACATTGTGTAAGCCATGGGTGGGACCCACTGAATGTTGCCCCCACCAGACTCCTTTTGCCCTGACATTCTCCAGCAGTGTTGTGAAACATCTTTGTACCCTCAAGAGGGAGGGGCTGGGGACATGGCACATGTGTAGGGATGCTGTGTCCCAGTGTCATCGGTGCTGGAGAGGGCTCACAATGGCTTACTTAGGGTATGGGTACTGGGCACCTGGAGTGACCAATGGCTGTTCCTGGCTAGCTTGAGGACTTGTCAGTGGAGGTCACCGAGGGTCGATTTTGGCACTGTGGCAGTGGGTTCTCTAGACTGAACTTGAGGCAGGTGTGTATGGTGCAAAGAAAAGTGGACAATTGGCTGAGTGATCACAGCATGAGGACAGGAAATTATTAGAAATAACGTACAAAGAATGTTGTAGCACTTTAAAGATTAACAGATTTAGTGTGGCATAAATCTTTTTTTTAGGACAATTGGCTGAGTGATCACAGCATGAGGACAGGAAATTATTAAAAATAATGTACAAAGAGTCTTGTAGCACTTTAAAGATCAACAGATTTAGTGTGGCATAAATCTTTTCTTTTAACTACAGCCCACTTCATCAGATGCATGAAGTGTTACTCATAATTGTTTGTGTGTGTGTGTGTATATATATATGAGTACAGAGGAAAAACATCGCGTACACTGTTGGGCAAAAAGATCATTAAATGAAGAAGAAGAAGAGATTGGATTTATACCCCACCCTTCACTCAGTCTCAGAGCAGCTTACAAACTCATTTCCCTTCCCCTCCCCACAACAGACACTCTGTGAGGTAGGTGGGGCTGAGAGAGCTCTTTCAAGAACTACCCTTTCAAGGACAGCTCTGACAGAACTGTGGCTTGCCCAAGGTCATCCAGCAGCTGCGAGTGGAGGAGTGGGGAATCAAACCCGGTTCTCCCAGATTAGAGTCCGTGCGCTTAACCACTACATCAAACTGGCTACACAAACCACTATACTGCACTTCTGGCTACACAAACCACTATACTACACCAAACCAAATGCAGAATTTGTTACATTTCTATGGAAAATTGAAGTGCATATGAGATGGAAACTGTCCATTTACAAAACTAGTACTTTGTAGTAATTTTTCATGGTTATTATTCATGCAACAGTAGTAATTTGTAGTAATTGTCCATAGTCACTGTTCTCTTCTTGTATACACATGAGCTTCTTTCATAGAAGTGTCTGAGACCTGTGGGATTTACAGTGCAGTCCAATAAAGAGTTATTCTAGTCTAAAGTCTAGTTTCATTCAAGAGTATTTCTGCAAAGGACTGCATTGTGAATTATATGTAATGACCATTTGGTGCCACTGTGTTCATTCCCTCCTCCCCTATACTTGTGTGTATATGTGTGTGTGTAATCCAACAAACTGATAAAAATCATAGGAGATTCAGAAACAAGCCGGATCACAATAGCTCTAATTCTTGTTGGAGTAGATCTGCACTTAACAGAGCGTTGCATCTATGACACTGTCTAACCATCTCATCCTTTGCTGTCCCCGTCTTCTTTGACCTTCAATCTTTCCCAGCATCAGGGTCTTCTCCAGGGAGTGCTCCCTTCTCATTTGGTGGCCAAAGTATTTGAGCTGCATATAATCCCCTATACTTGTGTGTATATGTGTGTGTGTGATCCAACAAACTGATAAAAATCTCTTTGTTATCTAATGTGCTACTCCTGTAAGGAAAACTAGTTCAGTACATTTTTATTTGTAAAGAAAGCACATCAGAGATTCAGAAACAAGCCGGATCACAATAGCTTTAATTCTTGTTGGAGTAGAACAATTGATATTTAGTTGAGTAACAGTGCTTGTGAAAAACTGCTAGACTGA